>NC_080682.1:11319998-11529715 GCF_030445035.2 Dasypus novemcinctus
GCTCTAAGATGTTTCAAGATCATTTTGTTCAAATTGTACTTTCAAGGACTCATTTATATTAGCAGGGAACAAGTTGGTAATGGTTATGAATATTTATAAAACCTCCATATTTCACAGTATAACAAAGTTGATCTTCTTGGAAATGTTTTTAACACCAAGTCAGATTCTTGAGCACGTTTTATGATGTCTAAAGTTACTGCCCCCCTCGGTAGGTGGCCATCTCCCTCATCCGTTTCTGAGACTCCTTTTTGAAAAAAAAACTTTATAAAGACTTGCATTTTTAAGACTAGGCTCTGGAATTTAAAATATTATATGCAAAAAGCAGGCCCGAAGAACTCAATGTTACTGGCAAAAATGGAGTATGAGGTAAATATGATTTTGCTTAGTAACATATAATTAAGGGGTATAAAACGTGACTTTTCTATGTTTTTTGTTGTTGTTTTTGCCCAAGAAAGATCTGGGAAGATATTCTTGTCCTTGCCTTCAGGGTCCCCACAGACTATTTGGAGAAAGAGGAAGAAGAATTTATATCACAGTATGATAAAGAAAGCAACATGACCACATGATCCCCATATGAAACTTCATATAAAATTAGTATATAATTTCAAATTCACTTTTTCCTGGATTAGAGAGTTAGGACAAAAGCCTACCATGACATATCACTCCAAGCTGTTCTTTTTTCATCTTAACCTGATTGAGGTCTATGTGTGTATCTTTGATGGACTTTTTTCCTTTTTGATCCTTCTATATTGTCACCTGTTCCCCTGGGCCATTTTGAGGCTCTGGATGCGTCCCTTCAATCGTTTAACTCCCATTTCTGCTCCTTTCATCTAGACATGTATGGACTCGTAAAATACATAGAATTACTTACTCCAAAATCCTACTTACAAATGAGTCCACATTCATAAGGACTGGGAGTTAGGACTTGAACTTGTCTTTGTTAGGACGTGATGCAATCCACAATTTTGCCTCTTTCAGGTTGATGGCCTCGTTTTCCTCTACATCAAACAGCTTCTGCCGTAGGTTTTGGGGCAGGGAGGCCTCAGGCACCTCCAGACTTACATGTTCCAGCTTAGCAACCCCAGAGAAAATAGAGAATCTTTACCCTTACTTTGTATTTAAAAAGAAGGGAAAAATTTTTTTAAAAAAAATAAAAGATTAACCCAAGGAAAGGACTCTGATTGGCCCAACTTTTGAAAGGGTGCAATGACTGGCCAAGCCTGGGTACTGGTTGGCATCCCCACTTGAATCACATGGATGGAGAGGGAAGGGATAATTACCCAAAGGAAGATGAGAGGACTGTGCTCAGAAGAATCAGTTTATCACGACCTACAATCCCTACGTTCTCCAAATCCACGTGTATCCCCCTTCCCCTTGTTGCCTCCTCCCTGTGCCAGCTTCTTCAGTCTCTTTTCTGTGCTTCCAATGAACCACAATCTTTCCTTCCGCAGAGAATTTGTACTTACAGAACTGCCAGGAAAGCTCTTCCCTAGTGTTTCAAATCCAGCCCTTATATATCTTCTCTTCAGAAACGCCATTACTCACTCTCTATCTCATGTGTTCTCCTCCACCCCAGCAACATAACACTCCATTTTATGATCCCATGTATTACCTTAATAGCATCTATCACCTTCTATAGTTATTTGATTTGTTGATTATCTATCTGCCTCTTTTCAACCAGAGGGAAGATAAATCAGTCTTATTCCCTGGTTTTTTACAATGCTTAAATTAGTAGGTGCTCGCTAAATATTTGTTGATTGAGAACCTAAAGGGAGAATATCCTGGGGAGAATAAGATCATCAGATACCTATTACAAGAGATTAGGAACAAATCCATTGTGTTGGATTCATAAGAGAATAATTAGGAGTGATGCCCTCTATTTGGGCATACACTAATCTTTGACACTGAAGTTATAAATAATATCTTTGCTCTCTCAGAGGAAGTTCTGCTGAGGACCTGTTTTCAACAGTTAGTAAGTGGCAGAGTTTGGATTGAATCCTAACTCCAAACCCTGTCCTCTTGTTATGACTCTGTAGCTGTCTACCATTTAAACGCATGTTCTCTCTTTTGGGTTGTGCCCATATTTGAGGCTCCATTCTCATTTCTGAGATGTCACCTGGGTTAGGGACAGAGCTGAAAGCGAAGTTTCAGCAGGTCTAATACCTGTGCTTTGACAATTTTCTTCTGCTCCCAGCTTTCCACGGCTGCTCTAATGGCCAGCCAGGTACTGACCCAAGAATCAGTATGTTCTAGAAATAGTCTAAGAGATTCATATTTTTTTCCTAGGAGTTCAAAGTAATGGTCTTGCTTTGTGATTTTGCGCCTACCTCCCTGTCAGATGCCACAGGCAAGAACAAATCCGCCGGCCACTTCTCTGCACAGCACCTGTCAGAATCATAATATTTCAGTCACCCTTATTATCCAGGAGGTCTTATGAAGGACCACTGAGGACCAGTGTTTCCATGTGGATGCCTTTTCTGGGAGAAGGGCCAGAGCTGAGTTGCCAGCCTATGCCAAGAAAATAAGGAACAGATAGTTGGAGGAGTTTGAAGCAACGTTTTATTCCAAAGAAGGGAAAAAGGAAGAAAAACCTTAATCTGGAATTGAAGATTGGAGCAGCAGTTGAGACTAGAGTTTTCCCCAGAAGCTAGAAATAGCTTCCTTGTAGGTGATGAAATGCTAGGAAGTAAAAGAAATAAAACTGGGTAAAGTAAAGGAAGAGAGAACAATGGGCATTGAATGCCAGGGTTCTTAACCTTTTTTGTTCTGCGTACTCCTTTGCCAGTCAGGTAGAAAACTCGGACCTCTTACTAAGTCCACACTATACTGTGTATTATTTAATAAATATATCACACCCATACTAACACATCCCCATAAGGATAATGCTTTTTTGACTTTCAATTCCAGCTCATGGACCCTATGTTAAGAACCCCTGCTCTAATGTAATGATTCTTAACCTTGCCTGCCCGTCAGAATCACCTGGGGAGCTCTGAAAAGCTCAGGCCTTATTCCAGACAATCAGGATTTTTAAAGTCTCCCCAGGTGATTTCAGTGTGCATTGAAGTGTGATAACCAATGCTCAATATAGTCACTTTACAGTGGGAGAAAATTTATCAAGAGAGTGGGTACCTCTAGATGACTGTTAATTCTCTTGTGAATCCTCTTCAATTTTTCGTCCTACTACTCCTAATCAGTGGCCGTATTGCAGAGAGAATATCAAAGAACAGAAGCACATGCCTTAATAGTCTAACCATCATCCTCACCTCTTACCTCCCCCGCTCTCCGTCTCCTGTACCACAAAGCTTGTTCAACGTCCTTGATGACCAGCACACAAACTTCTTTTGACTTTCTTCTGACGTAGGCTAGCATCACAAGATTGTGCTGTCTCCTATAGAAGTTATTCCAGGAAATAACATAAAGGGTACTGATCGATTGGTGATTGATTAGTGGGCATGACCCAGATGGGTTGAGTGGGAAGGAAATTGCCTGTTTGGATGATGGGGAAGTGGGCCGAGGGGGATACTGTGTGTTCTTGGGAAGAAAACGTGTGACTGTCTGACTCAGCAGGCTTTGAGGATCCTGTAGTCCACACCCTGGATGGAGGGCAAATGCCTTGTTCAGGACTCTCAGGTCATCAGGGTGTGCTCAGGTGTATGCTCAGGTAGAGTGAGATGAAGTCTGGAGTTGGTTTAAAACTATATAAAGTCTCACTGCTGGTCTTTTCTGGACTGACTCAGCAAAACTTGCCCCATAAGGCATACATACATCACACACACACCCATCCATACCAAAAATAGCCTGAGTCCCATGGATTTTAATTCTTGCCACTGTACTTATCAGTCATCCTCATTGGCTTTTATTTTCCTCCTGCCTAGCATCAGGACTTAGATATTATTACATGATATACTCATAATTGTATGAAATAGAGACTGTCATCATCCCCATTGTACAGATAGTGAAACCAAAGTACAGAGAATATAAGGCGCTTACCCAAAGTTGCAAAGATAATGGAGCTGGGATTTAAGACTATGAAACCTGACTCCAGAGTCCCTACTGGTCACCACCGTGCTAAATAGTACCTGTGGCTCTTTTCTGTTGGACTGCCAGTTCCTTGGAGATAGTCTGCTTCCACTCTGTACCCTCTGGTTCCAGAGCAAGACCCGATACACAGAAGACACAAGGAGAGTGGTGGTTCCATTGAATTATTGACTTGCTCAAGCACAGAAGGGGGAAGGATCTGGAAGTTGGGCTTGTGAGAATTTGCAATAGCTCTCCTTGAATTGAGTTAGTGCTACTCATATTCTCTATTGATCCTGACAGTCTCCTCTCTAAAGGGGCAAAAATAACTTATAAGGAGTTAAGAAATGTAACATAGAGGACTGTATTATTATTCACCTCCCCCGAATGATGTCTGGCTTGGCAAGGTGATTTTTATTTGGTCAATAAAATGGAGTCAAAAGAAACACATTCATGCCTGGGAGAAGCTTTGAGAGCCAGCACGGGAGTTTTCTTTCCCTCTGTTCTCTTTTCCCTCCGCCTTGATTATTGGAATTTTCCCTTTAGAGGCTGTTCTGCTCCATTAGCTTGGCTCAGAGGGAAGATATGGAATGTGGGTACATGACCTGTGTTGGGAATGTAGCTTGAGTGAGCCCTAAACACCGGATGTAAGCCTTTTTGGTTTGAGGATCCTTGGTTTCTGTTTGATAACGTAGCCTATCCTGTTTAATATACCTGCATTCTGATTCTCTAGTTACCTTGCTGCTGATTTTGTGACTTGAGAAATTTAGTTTTCCCTCTTGGAACTTTTGCTTTATCAGGAGGTGAGAGTAAAGGAACACGTTGAATTAGATCATCTCTGACATGCCTCTGACAGTCTGTGTGCTGATGAAATATCCCTTGTTGGAGCTGACACTAGGCAGCTCTTTGACATCTTCTTGAGACCCAAAGTTCAGTAATTGGGGTGGATGAAGTTGTGCTATCTTCCTCTCTGTCTTGTGGCTACTTTGACAGTATAGATTTTCTGTCAGCACAAAACCATGAGGGACTGTGATCAGCCAGGTTTCAGGGTGGGGGAGAGCCACATCTTTCCCTGGGCCTAAGGCAAAAGAAAATGACATCCAGCTTTCAGTTTCCTACAATAAAATCCTGCTTTCTGGGTGAGAAGCCTGGGCTGTGGCGCCCTCTAGTGGGTGTTCCACAGCCTTTGCGTTTTCTCTTGAAGACGGAAGAAAGAGTTGGTCAGTGGGGACGGGAGCCCTGGTTCTGGTCCTCGCTCTACCGTTGACTTGCTGTGGAACCTGAGAGTACTGCATCTCTCGTGGCCTCACTTCCTTCCATGTAACATAGATTATCCACAGATACCCATGTTATACCCATTTCTCAAGTGGGCAGGACTTCTGAAATGGCTAAGTGAAGATCTCAGCAAATCCTCTCCTCAAAAAACACTGATAAATCTGAAGAAAAAAACAATGGTCAGAGTCAACAAGACTGCAAATTTAACTGAAGGCATACGTAATTGAAAAACATTAATTTTTTAAAATCACCTGGGGAAGCAGACTTGGCCCAGTGGTTAGGGCATCCGCCTACCACATGGGAGGTCTGTGGTTCAAACCCCGGGCCTCCTTGACCTGTGTGGAGCTGGCCCACGCACAGTGCTGATGTGCGCAAGGAGTGCCGTGCCATGCAGGGGTGTCCCTCTTGTAGGGGAGCCCCGCATGCAAGGAGTGCACCCCATAAGGAGAGCCGCCCAGCGTGAAAGAAAGTGCAGCCTGCCTAAGAATGGCACTGCCCACATGGAGAGCTGACACAAGATGACGCAACAAAAAGAAACACAGATTCCTGTGCCGCTGACAACAGAAGCGGACAAAGAAGAAGATGCAGCAAATAGACACAGAGAGAACAGACAACGGGGGGTGGGGAGGAGAGGAGAGAAATAAGTAAATAAATAAATCTTAAAAAAAAAAAAATCACCTGAATCTCAGGAACAGCAGTGGAAGACAGTTTTTTCAGGCCCAACTCCCCAACTCTAGCGGGGGAAGTTTTACCTAGATGAGTGGAGTAGCTGGGAGAACCAGTAGTGTCAGCAGAAAGAGGGAGTGGATTTATTTGGAGCAGAGTTTAGAATTCCATGCCAAGAGATGTGAAAACACTAGTTATTTCGGTGGCAAACAGTCATCTGGGTTTCCATGTTAAATTTCTAGCTGGTCTGTTGGTTTGTTTCTTATCCCAACTAGTATTGCAACTCCAGACTAGCTGCAACTTTGGCCTTTCATTATTGGTTGGGCAGAAAGAATATTTGAGGAATTAATGGCTGCAAATTTCCCGACTCTTATGAAAGGGATGAATATAAATGTCCAAGAAGTGTGACATACTTCAAACAGAATAAATCCTGATAGACGTCCTCTGAGATACATACTGATCAGAATGTCAAATGCCAAAGATAAAGAGATAATTCTGATTGCAGTAAGAGAAAAGAGATTTGTCACATACAAGCCAAGTTCTAGTCAGAAACCATGGAGGTGGGAAGGCCGTGGTATGATATATTTAAGGTATTGAAAGAGAAAAACTTCCAGTCAAAAATTCTTTATCTGGTGAAACTGCCCTTCAAAAATGAGGTCAGGTTTAAAATCTTCACAGATAACCAGAAAATGTGAGTTCATCAACAAGACACCTGTCCTGAAAGAATTACTGAAGGGAGTTCTGCAGGTTGAAAGGAAAAGACAGGAAGAGTGGCTTGGAGTAATGTGAAGAAATGAAGGTTATTAGTAAGGGTAACTAAAAGGGTAAATGCAAAACCCAATAGTTCTGTGTCCTTAATATACAGCTCTACTCTTTAATTCCTACAAGAAACGGAATACAACTGAACAAGAAAAAGGCATGTTTCCTGATAATGGACATGTAAAATATAAAGTGGTAAAATGGAACAAAACAACCTAAAGAGGGAAAAGAGAGGGATGTGGAAACAGAAAATGAGTATGCTAGTGAAGTTATTCAAATTAGTAGGATAACCACAAAGAAAGTATTTTTAAAATATGCAGAATCAGAAATTAAGAAGGGATCAGTCCGGTACATCACAAAAACCAACTATACAGAAAAGGAGTTTGCAATAAAGGAAAAGAAAGGGGGGGAAAAAGATATGACATTAAAAAACCAAAGAACAAAATGACTGAAGTAAGTGCTGCCTTTAAACTTCCCAATCAAAAGACATAAAGTGGCAGAATAGATTAAAGAAGCACAATCCAACTATATGTTGTTTACAAGAGACTCACTTTAGACCCAAAGACACAAATAGATTGAAAATGAAACGTTGGGGGAAGCGGCTGTGGCTCAATCCATTGGATTCCTGTCTACCATTTGGGAGGCCCTGGGTTCACGTCCCTTGTGAAGGCAAGCTGACCTATGCCTGCGGAGAGCTAATGGCTCATACCTGCAGAGAGCTGACAGAGCAAGATGACACAACAAAAGGGAGACAAGCAGACACAGAAGAACGCACAGCAGATGGACACGTGCTGCATTCAGCTCACAATAGGTTGGCTCTAAGGGAAGGCAATGCAGAAATAAAGGTAGAGACACAAGAGGGGAGACAAATCTGGGACCAGGGGACTCACAGCTTCTGGAACTGAGAGCCTCAACCCTACTTTTCCCATCGCATTTATTAGGAAACTACCAAGCAGCAGTTTGCTGTCTGAACTGAACAATTGTAACATCTAACAACTGCTACATTTAACAGGTGTAACATTTACAATAAGAAACAGGTAAACCAGTTTCCCACAACAGACACAGAGAGCAGACAGCCAGCAAGCTGCAAGGCAGGGGGGGATAAATGAATAAAATAAAATAAATAAATCTTTTAAAAAGAAAGGTTGGAAAAAGATATTCCTCGCAAATAGTAACCACAGAAGGGCCAGGGTAGCTATTCTAATATTGGACAAAATAGACATTAGGTCAAAAACTGTTATAAAGAGACAAAGAATGACACTATATATTTTTAAATGGGGCATTCCACAAAGAAGATTTAATAATCATTAATGTTTATGCACTTAACCACAGTGCCCCAAAATACATGAAGCAAACCCTGGCAAAACCGAAGAGAGAAATAAACCTCTCTACAATAAGAGTTGAAGACTTCAATACACCACTCTCATCAATATATACAACGCCTAGACAGAACATCAATAAGGAAGCAGAGAACTTGAATAATTTAACTAGTGAACTAGATCTAACAGACATATATAGAACACTGTATCCCCAAATAGCAGGATATACATTCTTCTCAAGTGCACATAGATCATTCTCCAGGATAGACCACATGTTGGATCACAAAACAAGTTTCAATAAATTTTAAAAGATTGAAATTATACAAAGCATTTTCTCTGACTGTAATGGAATAAAGCTGGAAATCAATAACAGACAGAGAACTGGAAAATGCACAAATAAATGGAAGTTAAATAACAGTCATAAACTATCCTTAGGTCAAAGAACTTGCAGGGGAAATCAGAAAATATCTTGAGACAAATGAAAATGAGAGCACAACATATCAAAACTTATAGAATGCAGTGAAGGCAGTACTTAGAGGGAAATTTATAGCCCTAAACACTTAAATTTAAAAGGAAGAAAGAGCTAAAATCAAAAACCTACATGCACACCTGGAGGTACTAGAAAAAGAACCACAAACTAATAATATTAGCACATTATTGTGAGTGTGGTTAAAAGGGGAAACTTTAGATCATATGTTACAAGAATAAATATTAAAAGATAAAACATAGGACTGTATAATACAGTGAATCCTAGTCGGCAATGATAGTTAATAGTACAAATATTCTCTCATGAATTATGACAAAATGTTAATTAAATGTGGTGGTTTAATTTGCTAGGTTGCTGAAAGGAATGTTCTGAGAAACCGGCTGGCTTTTAACAATGGGAATTTTTTAGCTTACATGCTTAGTTTTGAGCCCATGAGAATGTGCACATCAAGGCATCATCAAGGTGAAGCTTTCTACCCGAGGACCAGCTGCCAGCAATTCTTGACTCCTCTGCCACATGGCAAGGCACATGGTAACATCTGCTGGTCTCTCCCTTTTCTTCAGGGTTCTGTTGATTTCAGCTTCTTGTTTCTGTGGCTTTCTCTCTCTGTATTCATCCTGTTTATAAAGGACTCCAGGAAGAGGGTTAAGACCCATCCTGGGGCATGCCTGAACTGAAGTAACCTCATGAAAACCTACTTACAATAGGTTTACACTCATAGGAATGGATTGGCTTTAAGGACATGATTTTCTGGGGTACATACAGTTTTAAACCACCACAGGTGGTATATAGAAAAAATACACCTACTGTAAACTATGGACAATTGTTAATAGTATTATTTTAATAATATTTCATCAAGTATAACAAAGATTACTATTGTTAAAAAAAAAAAGTTCAATTGCAAAGCCACACTATCCTTAACTTTAACAAATTTTCCATAACAATGCAAGGTGTTGATGGTGAGATGGTGTGTGGGAATCCTGTATTTTATGCATAGTTATTCTGTAAACCTGCAACTTCTGTAACAACAACAACAAAAAAATTAAGTCAATTGGCCATAGGAGTGTGTGTGGGGGTGGAGGGTTATTGCTGAACTCTCAGTTTGATTCTGTCTGTCCTTATACCAGTACTACACTGTTTTGATTACTGTAGCTTTGTAATAAGTCCTCCAAATTCATTGTCTTTCTCAAGATGGTTTTGGCTGTTTGGGACCCCTTAGCATTCCATATAAATTTGTTGATTGGCTTTTCCATTTCTGCAAAGAAGGCTGTTGGAATTTGGTTGGGATTGCATTGAAGCTGTAAATCACTTTGGCTATAACTGACATCTTAATATTTAGTCTTGCAGTACATAAACACAGAATATCCTTCCATTTATTTAGGTCTTCTTTATTTTCTTTCAACAATGTTTTGTAGTTCTCTGTGTTCAGGTCCTTTGCAACCTTGAGTAAATTTAATCCTAGATATTTTGGTGCACCTCATTTTTGGAAAAAGTCTTGCTGGATATAAAATTCATCTTCGGAAATTATTTTCTTTCAACATTTTAAATATTTTATCCCAGTCCCTTTGTGCCTCCATTTCTTCATGCATTAAGAATTCAGCATTTGGGAAGCGGACTTGGCCCAATGGATAGGGCGTCCACCCACAACACGGGAGGTCCACGGTTCAAACCCCGGGCCTCCTTGACCCATGTGGAGCTGGCCCATGCTCAGTGCTGATGCGTGTAAGAAGTGCCGTGCCACACAGGGGTGTCCCCTGTGTAGGGGAGCCCCATGCACAAGGAGTGCACCCCTTAAGTAGAGCCGCCCAGAGTGAAAGAAAGTGCAGCCTGCCCAGGAATGGCGCCGCACACACAAGGAGACCTGACATAGTAAGATGATGCAACAAAAATGAGACACAGATTCCTGGTGCCACTGATAAGGATATAAGCGGTCACAGAAGAACACAGAGTGAATGGACACAGAGAGCAGACAACTGGGGGTGGGGGGAAGGGGAGAGAAATAAGTAAAAAATAAATCTTTAAAAAAAAAAGAATTCAGCATTTAATTTTATTGGGGTTCCCTTTTATGTGACATGTTGTTTTTCTCTTGCACCTTTCAGAACGCTCTCCTTGTTCTTGGCTTTTCATTTTGTCTGCAATGTATGTGGGCATGGTTCTCGATGAGTTTATCCTGTTTGGAATTCATTGAGCTTGAATATGTATGTTCATGTCTTTCACTAAATTTGGGGAGTTTTCTGCCTTTGATTTTTTGAATATTCCTTCTACCCCTTTCTCTCATTCTTCTCCAACTGGGACCTCCATAATGGGTGTGTATATTGGTATGCTTAATGGTGTCCCACAGATCTCTTAGACTCTTTACTTTTCTTCATTTTTTAAAAATTTCTGTCTGAATAATTTCTATTTTCAATGGTCTTATCTTGAAGTTCACAGGATTCTTGCTTCTACCACCTCCAATCTGTAAGGAAATCCTGTAAGGAATTTTTTATTTTAGTTATTGTGGCCTTTAACTCCAATATTGCTGTTTTGTTCCTTTTTTCTTATTTCTGTCCTTTCATTGAGAGCCATTTTGTTCATTTATAATTTTCCTAATATTCTTTTTTCCATGTTTTCCTTTAACTCATTGAGCATATTGAGGATCATTTTTTAAAAGTCTTTGTCTGGTATGTCTTTTATTGATGATATCTGAAGTTTTATTTTATTTCTTTGGCCATCACTACTTGTTTCTTTGTCTTATAATATTTTGTTATGCATTACATATTTTAATATTTTAGTGTGTTAACTCAGAAATTTAGTCCCTGGATCAAAGTTTGTATCCAGATTTCCTTTAGAACCAGGAACTAACAAAAATAAACAGTCTGTGATGGTTAGGTTAATGTGTCAACTCAGCCAGGTACTTATGCCCAGCTCTTTGGTCAAGCAAGCACTTGGCTAAATGCAATACAAGTGCATTTATGGACTTGAGTCACCATTGACTGTACTGCAGTGGTAAATCATAGATAGCTGATTACAATTACATCAATCAGGGATATTGCCATCAGCAATGAGTGACGCTTTATCCAATCAGTTGAATGCCTTAAAAGGGGAAGTGATTCCAGCACTGAGTGAGAATTTCCAAGCTTTGGACAGCGAACATCGCCCAGAACTCATCAAAGACCTTCACTGGATTTTCAGTGGAGCCCCTGGTTGCAGCCTGCCTGTGGAACCTGGATTGGTGCATCCCCACGGTTGCGTGAGAGACTCTGACAAAATCTCTTACTATTGACAGATATCTCTTGTTGATTCTGTTTCCCTAGGGAACCCTGACTGCTACACAGTCCAATGTTAAAAACAAACAAAAATAAAAACCTTTCAACAGTATTGGCTGGTGATCTTTTTCAGAGTTTAGCCTTTTACCAAGAAGATCAGCCCCAGGCAAAAGAAGGAAAGCATAGGGTCCTCACCATCTTTTCTGAGCATGTCTTGTCCATGTGCTCATGACCTTAGGAATTCCCTTGTTTACAGGGATCAGAATATCCCCTCTTCTCCCATTGAACTAGACTTCATGCCCCCTTCCAGATGCTCTATTGTATCTCTTGAACCAATCATCTTTTGCCCTGGGGCCACTTAGATTTCATTGTTTTCTACTGCTCTGGCTGTCAGCAAGCTGCTTTTGTCTGCAGGATAAGTTCTGGATAAGTGAGCCAACTAGCAGCAATTAAGAAAACAATGTATGAACTAAATGAGAATTTCAATAATGAGATAGTAAATTTTTAAAAAGTGTTCTGGTTTAGTCTTCCAGTCCTTCAACATGTAATATCCTTTCATTTAGATTGCCACCAACATAACGGACTTCCCAATATGTGCAAAGAGGTTATTCTGCTTCCCATGGGACAGGACCTGTGACCTACAAGGGCAGGCTGGCTCCATACCATGCTGGGGCGGGGCCAGAAGGGCATCATGAGCTTTTCCTACTGATTTTCTTTTTTTTTTTTTTTTTTAATTTTTTTATTTTTTATTGACTTTGTAATAATATTACATTAAAAATATATATGTGAGGTCCCATTCAACCCCACCCCCCCACCCCCCCTCTCCCCCCCCCCCAACAACACTCGTTCCCATCATCATGACACATCCATTGGATTTGGTAAGTACATCTTTGGGCACCTCTGCACCTCATATACATTGGTTCACATCATGGCCCATACTCTCCTCTATTCCATCATGTAGGCCCTGTGAGGATTTACAATGTCCGGTGATTACCTCTGAAGCACCATCCAGGGCAGCTCCATGTCCCGAAGATGCCTCCACCTCTCATCTCTTCCTGCCTTTCCCCATACCCTTTGTCCATTATGTCCACTTTTCCCAATCCAATGCCACCTCTTCTATGTGGACACTGGATTGGTTGTGTCCATTGCACCTTTATGTCAAGAGGAGGCTCAGATTCCACCTGGATGCTGGATGCAATCCTCCCATTTTCAGTTGTAATCACTCTAGGCTCCATGGTGTGGTGGTTGTCCTTCTTCACCTCCATCTTAGCTGAGTGTGGTAAGTCCAATAAATCAGATTGTAGGTGCTGGAGTCTGTTGAGGCTCAGGATCTGGCTATCACATTGTCAGTCCAGAGATTCAAATCCCCTAAATATATCTTAAACCCCAACATTAACTGCACCTCCAGCACATTAGCATGAAAGTCTTATGAAGGGAGATCCCATCTGAGTCCAGATTCATCACACATAAACACCATTTCCAAAGAGGGGCCATCTGCCCTGGTAGTTAACCCCATCGGCCGTGACCATAACTCCCATGGGTCTCTTTAGCCCTCAAAGGAACCAATATCTGGGGGTTGTATCTGCTTTATCTGTCTCTCTGACTCTGCTCAGTTGTGCATGAGGGCAAACCTTCTGCCAGCCTCCAGACTCTTTTTTAGAAACTCGTAGCCATATAAACTCATTTCTCCTTTCCATTTCCCCCTTACTTTAGGTCAAACAGCATTTTAAAGTCATGGTATTTTATGTAGACATGGATATTCTGCTGATCCGCATTGAACCTTCCGTATAAGGTCATTTTCCAGTTGCATCATCAGTTGGTAGTTGATAGTGGTCCCTCGTTGCCAGGGAGGCTCATCCCCGGGTGTCATGTCCCACGCTGGGGGGAAGGCATTGCATTTACATGCTGAGTTTGGCTTCGAGACTGGCCACATTTGAGTAACATGAAGGCTGACAGAAGGAAATTCCCAGGCACAAAGTTGCTCTAGGCCTTGTTATTATTTTGGGTTTATCAGCTCACAAGCATCCTACTGATTTTCTTGATTTGGTGCTCACCCTGTTACTGTAAACCTCCAACGGCTTTCTAGAGCTCTGAAGAAGATGATTCTGTGGGAAACAGCACCTTGGAACATCCGACACCACCATCTTGGTAGACTGGAAATCCTTTGTTGTTGTTCTTCTGGTGCAGATACTTTTTGGTCCAGCAGATCCCTGAGAGCCCAGCATGGGCCTTGGCCTTGGTTTGGCTCTGTGCATCAAGCGGAAGTTTCTGGCCTCCATCCAGCATCCACCCAGACGTATCGATCCAATGCCCCTCTTTTTTTCCTTCCATGTATGGGTATTTCTTCATCTGGCAGACCCCTGAAGGCCTAGGACAGACACCAGCCTGGTTTTTTTGTTTTTTTTTTGTTTTTTTTTTAATTCTTTGCTGTCTCTTCTTTGTGTCCATTTGCTGTGGTTTTTTCTGTATCTGCTTGTCTCCCTTTTGTTGCATCATCTTGCTGCACCAGCTCTCTGCGGTGCACGGGCCATGAGCTCTTTGTGGCCCGCTGGCCAGTTTTGCCTTCAGAAAGAGGCCCTGGAATGTGAACCCAGAGCCTCCCATATGGTAAATGGGAGCCCAACTGATTGAGCCACAGCCGCTTCCCCAACCAGCCTCAGTTTTGGCCTTTTCACCAGCAGCAGTTTCTGACCTTCCATCAGCATCTACCAATACATAAGGAGCCTGTGGACCTTTTATTTCATTTATTTTCTTTCTTCTGTGGGTGGGTGTTTCTTGGTCTGGTATACCCCTGAGGTGCCAGCATGGACATTACCCTAAGTTTTGGCCCCCTAGGCAGCAGCAACTTCTGGCCTTGAGTCAACATCAACTGGGATGTAAAAGGCCAGCGCACCTTTTATTTTTTGTTTGTGTCCTTTCTCTTGCTTGTGTTGGTTGTATAGTCAGGTGGATCCCTTGGTGACTAGTGCAGATGATAGCCTCGGTTTTAGCTGTCTTGATAGCAGTGGCTTCAGATCTCAAACCAGCAACTACAAGGAGGTAGAGCAGGCACACCTATTTTTTGTTTTGCTTTTGTTCAAGCTTCCCCCTAACAAGTTTGCAATGATTAAGAGGTCATAAGGCTTTGACTCCATTCTGATTGATTGAGCAAGATGCCTATGGGTGGAGAACAGCTTATTTACCCCCAAGAATAAGCTTTATCACAGTGGGAATGAAGCAGATAAGGACCCATCCCATCCAGCACCCCCCTTCTGCATTCCAAGATTACCCTACCTCCTCTCCCACTACCCCCCAAGCTACCCCTGAGAAAATTCACTTTTAACCACAGGCTATAGTCAAAGTCTAACCCCTCCCCTTAAGCTGATGTTTTCCTGCCTATTGATGTACTGTATAAATTCACATCTGCACCTTCCACAAGCACTGAAGTCTAATCTTCAGACCCCCTCTGTTGGGAGAGCTTCCCAATAAACTCCTGTCTGCCTCCCACTAATCCTCAGTCTCCATGTCCCATTGAGTGCCATTTCTCTAACAGTTTTCTTTCTTTCACTTTGTGTGTATATGCTTTGGGGTTTAGCAGATTGCTGATCTACCAGCACAGGCAGGGCTCTCAGTTTCAGCCCCAGTGTCAGCAGCTTTTGACTTCCCATCAGCATCTACTGAGAGACTTGAAGAAGCAGTCCCCCCCCCTCCTTTTTAGGGTGTTTTATCTGTCTGTTAATATTTATTTTTCTTTTTTCTTTCTCCCTTTCACTCTTTCTTTGTTTCCTTGTTTTTCTTTTTTCTTTCTTTTCTTGTTCTTGATATGACAGACTGAGGAGTGAGAAAATTAGATTTACCACAACACTCAGAGTAAATAGTTCTCAACTAAACATTGCAAAACATATAAAGAGATGGGAAAGAATGGCCCTAACATAAGGAAAAAGAGAATTTTATGGAAATTATTCTGGAAGAAGCTAAGTCTCTGAAATTACTAATCAAGGATCTTAGATCAAGACTCTTAAATAAGATTAACAAATGAAAGAAAAAGAGGACAAGAAACTAACAGAAACCAATAAAAAAGTATGTAAACAAAATGAGAATTTTAGTAATGAGATGGAAATTTTAAAGCAGATCACATGGAAATTCTGGAGCTGAAAAGTACAGTAAGTGGAAAATTCAAAAGTGGGGTTCAACAGCAGATTGGTGGGGGCAGAAGAAAGGATCGGTGAATTAAAGATAAGACTATTGAAATTGTCCAAGTTAAGGAGGAAAAACAAAAAAAGAATGAAAAAAATTAACAGAGCCTGAGGAACCTGTGGAACATCATGAAGCATACCAGTACATGCATCATAGGAGTCCTTGAAGGAGACAGAAAAGATATTTGAAGGCATAATGGCTAAAAACTTCCCAAACCTGATAAAAGATATGAACAAAACATCCAAGAAGCTCACCAAAGTTTCAGGATTAACACAAAGAGATCTGACCTGAGACACATTATAACCAAACTATTGAATGTCAAGGACAAAAACAGAAACTTGAAAACACAGAGAGAGAAGTGACACATCATATGCAAGGGATCCTTAATAAGATCAACATCAATTTCTCAGTAGAAATCATGGGGGTCAGAAGGCAGTGGGAGGACAGAGTTAAAGTGCTGAAAGAAAAAAGTTGTTACCCAAGAATAATATATCCAGCAAAGCTGTCCTTTGAAAATAAGGGAGAAATTATAACATTTCTGGATAAGCAAAAGCTGAGGGAGTTAATTACTACTAGACCTGCCTTACAAGGAATGCTAAAGGGAGTCCTTCATGTTGAAAGGAAAGGACACTAAACATACTTTCATCACTCAAAATTGTTTGAAGAAATAAAGATATCTAGTTTAGGTAATCATACAGGTGAATATGAATACCAGTGTTGTTGCATTTTTCGTTTGTAATGCTGTGTTTTATTTCTTATATGTATTCAAAATAAAATGCATGTAAAAGTATAAATGCTTAATACTAGGCTAACAACGTATAAAAATGTAATTTATGATAAGAACAACATGAAAGGGAGGGGTAGAAGGACATAGGAACAGAGCAGATGTAGACTAAGCTAAGTTAGTATCAAAATGAACTAATTTGTAATAGATTTAAGATGTTAAATGAATCTCCATGGTAACCATAAGGAAAATATGTTCCAAAAATTTACACAAAAGGAAATAAGTGATTCAAAATGTATCATAAAAGATCACCTCAACCAAAAAAATAAGTAGACAATGGAGGAAAGGAGGAACAAAAGAAAGTATAAGCCCTGCAAAAAGCAATTAGCAAAATGGAAGAAGTAAATCTTGCCTTATCGGCAATTACCTTCAATGTAAATGGACAGCTCTCCAATTAAAAGATAGACATTAGCAGAAGAAGATAAAGAAGCATGACCCAACCATGTGCTATTTATGAGACTTAAATGTAAAGACACAAGCCCTTTAAAAGTAAAATGAGGGGAGGCAGATATGGCTCAAACGATTAAGCTTCCACCTACCACATGGGAGGTCCCAGGTTCAGTTCCCAGTGCCTCCCAGAGAAGATGAGCAAGACAGCAAGCTGACGCAAAAAGATGACACAACAAGAGACACTAGGAAAGCATAATGAGAGACACAGCAAAGCAGGGAGCAGAGGTGGCACAAGCAATTAGGCACCTCCCTCCCACATAAGAGGTCCCAGGTTTGGTTCCCGGTGCCTCCTAAAAAGAAAACCTGCACATAACAAACAGATGCAGCAAATGCAAACAACAAGGGGGTGGAGAGAAATAAATCTTTTTTTTAAAAAGAGTGAAAGGAAAGTAAATATTCCATGCAAATAGTAGTCAAAAGAGAGCAAGGGTGGCTATACTAATATCAGAAAAAATAGA
The DNA here is from genome assembly GCF_030445035.2 of Dasypus novemcinctus. Classification (NCBI taxonomy): domain Eukaryota; kingdom Metazoa; phylum Chordata; class Mammalia; order Cingulata; family Dasypodidae; genus Dasypus; species Dasypus novemcinctus. Next base: position 11,337,635 of record NC_080682.1, read on the forward strand.
CTTTCTATAAAAAACTGTTACAAGAGACAAAGACATTATATATTGATAAAAGGGTTAATCAATTCAACAAGAAGATTTAACAATTGTAAATATATATGCACCTAACTCCAGAGCACCAAAACATATGAAGCCAACATTGACCGAACTGAAGAAAGAGACACTTCTACAATAATGGTTGGAGATTTCAGCACAGGATTTTAAACACTGAATAGAACATCTAAATAGAAAAGCAATAAGAAAATAGAGGACCTGAACAACACTATATGATTCTAGAAGAAATAGAAAACCTCAACAAACCTCTAACCAGTGCAGAGATTGTATCAATAATCTAAAACCTCCCACTAAAAAAATTCCAGGACCAATCCTGCTCAAACTCTTCAAAGGTTTTAAGAGGTGGGAGCACTTCCTACTGCATTCTGTGAGGCCTGATTACCCTGATACCAAAGCCTGATAAAGGCATCACAAGGAAAGAAAATTACAGACCAATTTTCCTTATGAATATCCAGCAGCATATTAAAAAGATTATTCACTATGAAAAAGTGGGATTTAGCCCAGGAATGCAAGGGCGTGTCAACATAAGAAAATCCATCAACATTGTACACCACGTAAATAGAGCAAAGGGGGGAAATACATTATCTCAACAGAAAAGGTATTTGACAAAATCTAGCGCTCTTTATTTATGAAAAAACACTCAGAAAATTAGGAATATCTCAAAATGATAAGGACCATTTGTTAAAAACCCACAGCTAACGTAATTTTTAATATGAAAGACTTAAAGTCTTCCCCTTAAGATCAAGAACAAGACAAGGATGTCTGCTTTCACCACTGCTATTCAATGTTGTACTAGAAGTTATAACCAGAACAATTAGATAAGAAAAAAGTACCCAGATGTAGTAGTTGGCCAAAGGGAGGGTGATGCAAAATACCAGAAATCTGTTGGCTTTTATAAAGGGTTTTTATTTGGGGCAGAAGTTTACAGTTACCAGGCCATAAAGCATAAGTTACTTCCCTCACCAACGTCTGTTGCCACGTGTTGGAGTAAGATAGCTGCTGATATTCAGCCTCCTTCATCTTAAGACTCCATGGCCCCAGCTTCTTCCAATATCAGCTGTAGGCCCTCAGGCTTTCTAGGCTTTGTCTCTCTCCCGGGGCTTGATTCTTTCTGGGCTCAGGCTTGTGCCTCTCAAGGTCAGTTGTAGACTACCAGGCAAACAGTTTGTCTCTCTTCCTGGGGTCTCTGCCATGTCTGTGAAGCTGTCTCTATTCCTTTGTGTTCTTATCCTGTGTGTTTACTTCCCGGGCTCCAGCTCAAAACTCCAGCATCAAAACTCCAACTTCCCTTCTCTGTAGTATGGTTTCTCTGTGAGTCCCCACGCCGACCTACTGACGTGGCCCAATCAAAACCCTAATCATATTTAGTCATGCCCAGAGGAACAGACCAGTTTACAAACATAATACAATATCTGTTTTTGGAATTCATAAACAATATAAAACTGCCACACCAGACTGTAAGTAAAGAAGTAAAAACTATCTCTTTTTGCAGATAACATGATCTTACATCTAGAAAATTCAAAGGAATCCACAAGGGAACTACTAAAGCTAACAAATGATTTCGAGCAAGGTAACAGGGTACAGGATCAGCAAAAAAACATGTTTCTATACACTAGCAGTGAAGAATCTATAGAGGAAATTAAGAAAACAATTCCACTTAGAATAGCATCTGAAAGAATAACATATCTGGGAATAAGTTTAACTAAGGATAAGAGACTTGCACACTAAGAACTACAAAACACTGATGAAAGAAATTAAAGAATACCTAAATAAATGGCAATACTTCTCATGTTAATATATTGGGAAACTTAATAGCGAGATGTCAGTATTACCCAATGTGGTCTACAAATTTGTTGCAATTCCTACCAAAATCCCAGCAACCTTTTTTTCAGAAAAGGACAAGCTGATCCTCAAATTCATATGGAACTCCAAGGGGCCCCAAATAGCCAAAACAATTTTGAAAAAGAATAAATTTGTAGGACTCACACCTCCTGATTACAAATTGTCCTGTAAAGCTACAGTAATCAAAACAGTGTGACACTGGCATAAAGATAGATAAATGGATCAATGGAACAGAATCAAAATTCCAGATATAGCCCCACATATTCGTAGCCAATTGATTTTTGACAAGGGTGCTAAGTACATACAATGAGGAAAGAATAGGCTCTTCAAAAAATGGTATTGGGAAAAACTGGATATCCACATGCAAAAGAGTGAAGTAGGACCCTGCTGTGGTTGATTGAATTGTGTACCCCAGTTTGGACATGTTCTTGGTCTAGATCGGCATTCTGGTGGGTGTGGACCATTGTAAATAAGATCTCTTCAAAATGTCCCATCAGTTAAAGTGTAGCCCCACTGAGTCAGCTTGGGCTTTAAACTGAATTACTGGAGACCTTTATAAGGAGAGCGAAAGTCAGAGGAAGAAACCAAGAGAGATCACCATGTGACAGAAAAACCAAGGACCAAGGATCACTAGCAGCCAGCCCCAGAATGCCACAGTCTTCTGGGAGCAAGCATCACCTTGATGACACCTTGATTCTGGACTTCTAGCCTCAAAACCATGACCCAATAAATTCCCATTATTTGAGCCAAGCCATTGCATGGTATTTGTTATAGCAGCCAGGAAACCAAAACAGTCCAGGACCTCTGAAAAGTGTAACTGCTATCAGTACTGCAGGTTGGTCTGGCCCCTCTGTGTGGGGTCCTAGGATTATATCCCTAGTTACAAACTTCTCTTCAAGAAGACGGACACTCACCCTATTTATACCTCCATGCCCACCTCCTGCGTGCATACTCTCATTCTCTCTCTCTCTCTCACACAAACACAAACAGGCACACACTACACAGTATCTTTTAGATGAACAATTTCTCCACCCCCAGACTTCTTTGAGGAGAAGCCACACAGTAGCTTAAACAGGGGAGGTTTTAACACAAAGAATTATTCAACTTTGATAAAAGAGCAACTATAAGATATGAGGAAACTCTCTGTGGTTCCGAGGGTTGGAGGAGAGCACCCAAGGCAGAACTAACTTGTAAGTTCAGGCCTCACTGGGAAGGTTGGTTGAGCCCACAGGAGAGCAGAGCAGTGTGCTGGTCCAGCCAGCCTGGAGCTGTTCTGTAGTCACTGAGCAGGCAGAGGCTTGCTGGAGTGCAGGCGGGAAGCCAGCTGTGAGCAACTAGTGGCATGGGCCATGGGAGGCAAGGGGAGGGGGGGACCCTCCTTGCTGCAGATGGGCCACTTGGGGTCAAGCAGACGCAATTGGGTCTAGAGAGCCAGAGGCTTTTGAGTACTGGTTTCCCTGTCAAGAAGGTTGCAGAAAGGTTATTTATCACCAAACAGAGGCTGCAAGATTGCTGAGGTACCGAGCATTCTGGGCTCAGACCAAGCTCACGCCCACACTGCTGACATCCCACCCCTCTTCTCACTCCCAGCCACAATTACAGGATAAGCCTGGGTCTCTTGCAAGGTCCTTCCAGCACCCTCTCCTGAGAAAGCTTAACTTCGCGCTCACCTTAAAGGAGAAATGTTGAGAGAAACTCCCATCATTAATCACAGAGCATTTGCAACTGAGAGGCAGTAAATTGACAACTGGCAGAGATCGCCTCTCGCACTGTAATATTAAGAGTGATACTGGGAGAGTGGGGTGTCCTCTGCCTCTCTGTGTGAAGGGAGCTTTCTCCAGCCTGGGTTCCTGGCTCGTGAACAGTAGTGAGGGGTTGGGGGTCGAACTGCCCTGCTCCCCAGTTGGGGTCTCTGGAGTTCCTTGGGCAAGTATAGTTTCTATATCTGTTTTTATTTTTTCTTTCTTCCATTACAGGGCCAACCAAAACCTAGACCTGGAGACCTGATTGAGATTTTTCGAATTGGCTATGAGCACTGGGCCATCTACGTGGAAGATGATTGTGTGGTCCATCTGGCTCCCCCGAGTAAGAGTGGATACTCTATTGAAATATTGATACTCAAGTTAGCAGAGTCTGTAGAAGTACAGTTAACTATTGTGTTCTTCACCTTCTTTAGCAATAAAGCACCCCGAAGCTTTACTGGCCCTTTATTAACTGTGTGACAGAACCTGGGCTCTGTTCCTACGCAGCCTGGCACTAAGAGACATGCACATGTAAAAAATGTCCCCCAATTTACCCAACCTTCTAGACCACCTTTTCTTTTAAACTTGAAATTCAGAAACTTGAGTCTCCCTCCTGTACTGGAGTACCCTTTACAGTACTCCAGAACCCTTCCTCCTGTTTCTGAGGATTCCTGGAAGAGGTGAGAAGGTCTGCCTGCTCTGCTTGTCACTTAATACACATTGTCCCAAGATGCTGCTTCCAGCATCCTGATCGCCTCTGGGGGTCTCCCACTGAGTCTCCTCCAGGTCCAATCTGCTCCCGTCTGCTTCACCCTAACTATAGATGAATCCTCCTGTCATTTCTCAAGGCAGAGACTAAACTAGTGGTTAATCAAATTTTAATGGAGATTTGATGGGGAGGAGGTAGTGATAACAGAGGAAAATTACAGTATAAATAACTTCAAGGGGTTGGAGATCTAGAGCCACTGGTTACAGCGATTGCCTCAGGAGATGGGAACGGGTGTGGCGGATGGGCAGTGGGGCCCACAGGGCTGGGAGATGAGGAGGAAGGAGGACTCTTTGATACCTTTTGAATTTTGTGTCCTATACAGTTATCTCCCATGTAAAATTAAATTGCAGAAGGGCCCTGGTACCAAAGGCCACTGGTCACAGCTTGGCCACAGCTCTCATCTTTGTGTCTACCTGCTTTGGCCCGACCTCCCACCTGGCTGGAACCTTCCCTCAGAGCCTTCCCTCCTTTTCCCATTGTCTCTCTTTCCTGCCTCATTCACTCATAGCCTTCCCCACTTCCTGTCCTGGAGCTTACTTGAAGAATGTAAAAATTGCCTTCCATTGCAATCATCTCCATCTCTACTTTCCAGACCAAGTCAAGAGTCTCCCTCTTGTATAACCAAAGAGCTGCTTAACAATTTTGTCTTCCTTCCTACCCCCACCATCAGATCTTTCTCAAAAATGAATTCTCCCATCTCTACTTCTGAATGGTGAATGCCTACTGACGGCCTTTGTGAAATCAGCAATTTTTCTTCAAAAACTCAAGAAAAGAACAAGGAACATTCCATACCATTAGACAGCTTACGATGCATATACATATAGAGTGTAGCAGAAAAACAGTCCTGGTTTTAAATTACCACCCACCTGGCCGTGGGCTGGTTCCTGACCTTCTCTGAGCCTCAGCCCTCTTGAGAATTTTGAATATGATAAAATAGCAGTTTCCAAACTTCTCCTTTTTCACAGCTGTGGAAACTGGTTTCCAAACAGTTAATGAGAATACCAAGGTTTGAATAAAGATAAAAGCAAAGCTGCTCTGGGTTGGAGCTGGTGGGGAGCGGGTGCCAATGAAGACCCCATCGGCTTGGCCTTCCCTTCTTCCCAGCAGTGGCTGCAGAGGCGTCCCGTAGGACCCCTGCACCCAGGAGCTGGCCCCATACATAAAGAGAACTCAGCGCATGTTGTTTGGGGAGATTACTACAGTCTGGTTAGGAAAGCAAGACTCAAATCCAAGGACCAATTAGCAGTACCTGCTGCGTGTGCCCAGACTACATTAGGGGGCCCTAAGGTACCACAAGGTTTTAATAAGATAGTGATCCCTGTGAGGGCTGTGAGCGAAGAGTGCAGGGCAGGGCAACAGCCTTTTGGGGAAGTTGATCCTCTGCAGTTCATCTAGTCCAACCCCTCTTTTTCGGCCGTGACTTTTAAGAGGGTGAAACTGAGGCCCCCGAAGGGAAACATCTTCCCAGGGAGCCAGTGCTCTACCTATGACACCTTGCGGCTTTCCAACTTCTGTTTGTCTTTGGCCTCTAGGTGAAGAATTTGAGGTCGGCAGCATCACTTCTGTCTTTAGCAACCGAGCCGTTGTGAAATACAGTCGTCTGGAGGACGTGTTGCATGGATGCTCCTGGAAGATAAACAACAAGCTAGATGGGACGTACCTGCCCCTGCCCGTGGACAGAATCATCCAGCGCACAAAAAAGATGATCAACAAGATTGTGCAGTACAGCCTGATTGAAGGGAACTGTGAGCACTTTGTCAACGATCTCAGATACGGCGTGCACAGGAGCCAGCAGGTGTGGCGCCATGGGCTTTGATGATGGCTTCTGGCTGAGCTTTCTTGGGGTCTCTCTTCTCATCAGTGATCAGAACAGTCATCAGTGCTTTCATCTTATTATTTGTTGTACCACTGGGGCCTTCTATTTGTACAGGACTTGACAGTTCAGGAAGTATTTTCACCTGGAGGTGTAGTAAGACCACTTTGTTGAAGTCCCTGCTTGGCCATTAACTAGCACAATCTCCTTGGTCAAGCCACTTTGTTGCTGAGACCATGTCTTCCTGTACAAATCAGTATAAAGTAGAGACTTTATCACTAAAGTTGTCATCTGACTGCTTGCAGTCCACATTTGACCCACAGACAGATTTTGCTTGTACGCATAGAATTTTCTTTTAATATTGTTTTAAATTAGAATTACTTACCAACATTTAAGAATATAGAACTTTTATATAAAAAGATCTGGATTCCCAGCTTCTCTTGAACAACTGGCTAATCAGTCCACTTGGACCCACAATCCTTTTGCCGATACTCTGTGGGTGTGGGGCTGGTAGAGTTCACCCTTTAGGTGGGCATATGGGGGGCCATGAGCTGCCTACCAGCTTCACTCCCAGTACCTTCCTGGATTCTGTTGCATTTGGGTTTGCTGGGCAGACCTGGAAAGCTCCTGCTCCCACTGCCTTATAAGGCAGTGATCAATTAAATATGGTGCAGTACAAGTAAAAAAGCTATGAAAATCCTCAATATCTATAACAATCTGGGCAACTCTTGTTAATATTTGTTCCTTACTAAAACCCCATGATGTGAAAGAGAATTGTGGGAAGATGGCAGAGTAGGGAGCTCCAGGATTCATTCCTTCCACCAGAACGGTTAGTAAAGAGGCAGGAACTGCCTGAAACAACTATTTTGAAACCCCAGGGGCCAGAAGAACATGGGACAGCACCCAAGAAAGAGCCAGGAAGAGTCCAATAAGGAACACTAAATTGCTCTCTTTGCACAGCATTATCAGTGCCCATCTCCCATTCTCATGGCATACCACCATGGGATCCATTCTCTAGCTAGCTCCTTGGTGACAGAAAAGGGCAAAAAAATCCTCTTCCCCAAGACCAGGGGTGGGCATGGTAGATCACTGATCATGGCATTTGATTAGCAACTTCTATTCACCAGAGGCCCAGGTCTGAGGGTAGCCACTGTTTCAACCCACCGAGACAAAGGCCATGGCAGAGGAAACGTAAAGATGCTCCACTTCTTCAGGGCTGTAGGGGACAGTTAGTTGAAACACTGCATTTGCTGGGCAAGCCTAGAAAGCTCAGCTTTGGGGGCCTTGGAAGAAGCTCTTAGCACCCTTCCTGATCCCCTCCCCAGGACACTTTGGAGCTGGTCTGAGTCCCTTTCCTTGATTGCTGGCCCTATTTGGCTGGGAAAGACTGATTTGAGAAACTCCTCAAGCATGCCCCTCCTCTCAGAATTTGCCTTCTAGGCAAAAGCAGTTCGAGACAACAGAAGGAGTGTAGGAAACTCTAGAGGTGAAAATATGAGGCAAAGGCTTGCCAGCCTCAAACACCCAGAAGAGGGAGGTCTGTCTCCTGAGAAACAGAGGGGACAACCAACCTCCTGTAACTAGGGGAACTCCAAAGCAACTAAGAAACAAAAGCCCAGGAAAAGACACAGGGAAAACCCTGTGCAATGCATTTGATTTGGGTGCTGAAGCTCAAGAAAATCTGTTTTATTGCCAGCTGGTTACAAAATCAAGAAACAGACATCTCAGGAAATAAATCCCAGAAATAACATTTAAAAATATTAAAACATCCAATATGCAACAAAAGAGTACAAGACACTTAGATACAGGGAATGTTGGCCTATTCCAAGAAAGAGAACTAAAATCCAGAAAATACTAACAAAGGAGACCAGAATGTGGATGAACCTACCAATAAAAGACTTCAAAAATGATCTTAAAAATGCTCAAGGAGATGAAAGAATATACTATAAAAAGCTAAAGGATATCAGGAAAACAATGAATGGGCAATATGAGAATCTTAGCAAATAGATAGAAATTTTAAAAAGGAACCAAACAGAACTACTGGAGTTGAAGACCACAATAACTGAAATGAAAAATGCCCAGGAAAGATTCAAGAGCAGATTGGAGCTAGCAGAAGAAAGAATCAATGAACTCAAAGACAAGACTCTTAAAGTGAGTCAGGCTAAGGAACTTAGCAAAAATAGCCTAAGAAATACTGCAACTTAACAGCAAAAATACAAACAATCCAATTTAAAATAGGCAAAAGGCTTGAATAGACATCTCTCCAAATACAAATGATCAGAAAGTGCATGAAAAGATACTCAATTAATTAGCCATCAGGGAACACTCATTAGAATGTTGCAATTTTGAAAATGGAAAATAAAATGTTGGAGAGGATGTGGAGAAATAGAAGCACTCATTCACTGCTGGTGGCCATGTAAAATGGTGTAGCCACTGTGGAAGACAGTGTGGCAGCTCCTCACAAAGCTAAGTGTAGACTTAGCAACCCCACTACTAGGTATATACCCAAAAGAATTGAAAGAAGGAACTCACATTTGCACACCAATGTTCATAGCAGCATTATTCAGAATTGTCAAAAGGTGGAAGCAGCCCAAGTGTTCTTTAATGGATGAATGGATAAACAAAATATGGTATATACATACAATGGAATATTATTCAGCTGAAAAAGGATTAAGTTCTGATACAAATACAACAATATGGATGAGCTTTGACGATAGCATGTTGAGTGAAATAAGGCAGACACAAAAGGATAGTTATTGTATGATCTCACTGATTTGAAATAATTAGAAAAAACAAACTCAAAGAGTCAGAATTTAGAATATAGGTTACCAGGGAATGGGGTGGGACAGGGAATGGGAAGTTTTAGGCTTAAAATGTACAGGGTTCCTGTTTGGAATGATGGAAATGTTTTGGTAATGCATGGTGGTGATGGTAGCACATTGTGAACAAAATCAACAGCACTGAAATATATATCTGAATGCAAGTAACAGGGGAAATGTTAGATTGTCTATATGGTAACAGAATAAAAAATTTTTAAAAATCCATGGAATGACACACTACACGAACAGTGAACTCTGGGTTAAACCATGGACTTCAGTTAATAGTACAATTATTTGTGCAATTATAAAAATGTGCTAACATCCACTGTAACAAATGTTCCAAATTAATACAAGGTGTTAATAATAGAGTGGTATATGGAAATCCTGTGTTTTACGCATGATTGTTCTGCAAACCCACAATTTCTCTAATCAAGAAAAAAAAAAAAAACCAAGGATACAAGCAAAGGAAGTATTTATTGTCCTCTTTTTAATAGATGAAAACAATCCAGGATTAAAGATGGAACATAATTTTTCTGTGCTCTCTTGTCTAGCAGACTGGGCTCAAATCCCAATATATTGGTCTCTCTTCTGTTGCCACCCTAGCTGTCAGTGGGCACTGGCAGGTCTGAAGCCCCCATCCCCGCGTTTGTTTCTACGTCTCCCCCACCCCATGCACTCCATTCTTGCCAGGCCTTGCTCTGGCGCCAGGAGCTTGGATGTCTCTGTTATGAGGAATTTCCCATCTCACAGTAGTGTAAAGGATGGAGGGGCTTCTAGGAAACCCTCCGAAGAACCCAAGCCTGAATCTCAGCTAAGACACACCGCCACACAGGTCTTTGGCCACCTGAGTTCCCCTCTCTGGCTCTGAAACTCCCCGTGTGTAGAATGAGAGCCCCAGGGACCACGATGCTCTGAGACCCTTTGCCTCTGTGCCCGCTCTGGAGGCAGACCCCGGGCAGAATGGCTCGGAGGCAGGAAGGAGTGCAGGACCCCGATACCACCCAGGGTGGAGGGAGGATACCCGACTCGGATTGGGCAATCCTGGCTTCTCTTAGACACTTGCAGATCTAGGATTTTTGGAAACCTAGACTAGCATAGCCTGCTCCCTCCTCTGGGATGACACTCTGGGCAGGCCAGTTCTCAACAGGGAGCTGTGGGGCGGAGGAAGGCTTGTCACTGACTGTCCTTTGACCTGGTCTGCTTGGCAGGTAGAGCACGCGCTGAGGAAAGGAGCAAAGGCGGCAGGCGTGGTTATTTCGGCTGTGGTGGACAGCATACGGCCCAAACCAGAAACCACCTGAAGGTGTTGACACCTCCGAGCCGAGGAGCTGCTGCTGACACCAGCAAAGAGGATGCACCTCCTTTCCTCCCCTTGTCTTCCTTTCTCTATGACCCTGTGTAAGGGTATTGTGAGCTTCCGGAAGAATCTAGAATGTATCCAATTACCCCTCCAGGAAAAAAACATCCAATATACATGATCATAGACCCGTGGACTCTGTGAATAGGAAGAACTAATATCCGTTGTGCATCTCTATCTCTTATGCTCCAGGCACTGAGCTAGACCTTCCTTGCTCTCAATTTCATTTTCCACTCTTCTAGGAGAGGGCCCTGCCTGTTTCCTAGGCTGACCCTTGTCAGTGGTGCTTGAATACTGTCTGAAGCATCTTGGAAACCTCTGCTCGAACATTTCTTGCAACCAAGAGTGCTTTTTAGAAGTTCTTTTTATTGAACTAAAATATATCTCTTCTTTCCATTTATCCTCATCCTGCCCTTTTAGAGCACACTGTAGACTTTGAGAAAACATGGAATTTGCAGTTTGAGGCCAGTGGAGCCCTTGGGACTGGCAGTGAGAAGCTCTGAGCCAGTGGTGCAGACACAAGGCTCAGTGGTGTGGGGCAGAGACCGCCTGCTGGACAGCTGTCTCCTCCAGCTCCCACATTGTCTCCAAAGCTGTGAGCTCCGCAATGGACGCGCCATGCTTTGCAAATGAGGATGGGGTTTCTTAAAGTGTTATTAAAAACCTATCAAAGGGTGGATGCTGAAATGTCTGCGTCGAGTGGGAGCCTTTTTAGCCTTGTAGATGTAAGCCAAGTGCATACCCGCGGTCCAGGGGGTACCCTCAGGGAAAGTAATCCAAATGCAGATGTTTCTGAGATACGAAAGGCTCAGCTTTGTTGCATGCTTGGTTTTTAGTGTGTGTGCCTCTTTACGTTGGGGCGAGAAATGGGCTGGGGCAGTGGCAATCTCGTGGGGAAGTCAGAGAACGCACACGTACTCATGTCCCTTGTTGGTAGGGAGACGTGAGCCAGCAGGTGCTGCACACAATCCAGGTGTCTTGCAGGAAGAGATTACGATAGGGACAAAGGGATTTGGTTTTGCTGACCAGGAGTGGGAGTTAGCAGGATGCGTTAAGCAAGGATGTTAGTCAAGGATGCCAACTGAAAGGAGAATCACCCCCACTACTGGGACAGTGGGCCGGAGGCTTAGGGGAGAAATGGCCAGAAGGGAACCCCTTGTGGCCCCAAGAGCAGAGATAAGCTGCTACCTTTTTTTTTTCCCAGCCCCTCCTCTTGTTATTCTTCTTGTCTGCTCTCTCTATCCCACCGTGTGTTCTTCTGCGTCTGCTTGTCTTTTTCTTCTCGTCTTTTTCTTTAGGAGGCACCAGGAACCAATCCTGGGGCCTCCGATATAGGACAGAGTCACTCAGTTGTTTGCCACTTCATCTCCCTGGTCTGCTGCATCACTCACTGTCTCTCCTCTGCATCTCCCTTTGTTGTATCATCTTGCTGCGCCAGCTCTCCATGGCATGGTCTGTCAGCTCTCCACGGCATGGGTCAGCTTGCCTCCACCAAGAGGCCCCAGGAATCGAACCCAGGGCCTCCCATATGGTTGACAGGAACCCAATTACTTGAGCCACATCCACTTCCCTATTTATTTTTATTTATTTTTTAAATTTTTTTATTTCCCTTCCCCATTTGTGGCTTGCTTGCTGTCTGCTCTCTGTGTCCATTTGCTGCATGCTCTTCTGTGTTTTTGCTTGTTTCCCTATTTTGTTGCGTCACCTTGCTGAGTCGGCACTCTGTGGCGCTTGCGGGCCGGGCGGCGCTCCACAGCGTGCGGGTGAGCCTGCCTTCACAAGGAGGCCCCGGGACGCGAACCCAGGGCCTCCCATATGGCAGATGGGAGTCCAACTGATTGAGCCACAGCCGCTTCCCCCTATTTATTTTTAATAGCATGCAATTAACCATTTTTAGGTGCACCATGCGGCAGTTTTGAGTATGTTCCCAATGCTGGGCAACCACCATGCCTTTCTAGTTTCAAAGACATCATCACACACCCCCCAAAGGAGACCCTGTTCCCACCAGGCAGCCCCAGAGTTAATTTTTTGTCTTCTGCTTATAAGGCCTGCTGTTATGCTGAACACAGTCTATTGCCACAACAGCCTGATACTGGCTGTGCTTGGAGAAGGAAGCAGCAGCTGTGGGGAGACGTGGCTCTGGGACCATCAGTGGTGGTTCAGAAAGAAGGAAGGAAGAGGTTCCATGTTGGTTTAAATCTTAAGCAGCCTTCAGGGTCCTCTGGACTCCTGTGGAGAACACTGCAGTTCCTGTATTCATGCAGGAAGGGAGCTCCGTCAGATGACTGGAGTTTGAAAGGGAATCTGAATCTGCTGGGATGCTTCTGTCACGCACAGATGGGCGCAGCGTCAGGAAGGAGGAGTTGGATACCCAGCACTCTGGTGTTCGCAGACCAGCTGGACCCCACGCTGTTCCTGTCGAAACTTCTTGTATCACGTTTGCAGAACAGTAAATGGATACAAATTCTTAGAGGGGTGTTGGAGCTGCTTCAAAGTTCTGTTCTGTCAAACTTTCTGTTCCCACTGCTTTGTTTTCTCTCTCTCTCTCTCTCTCTCTCTCTCTATTTTTAAAAAAATGTTACATTAAAAAAATATAAAAGTTCCCCATATACCTCCCACCCCCTCTCCCCACTCCTCCCACATCAACAACCTCTTTCATCATCATGGGCCATTCACTGTATTTGGTGAATACATTTTGGAGCACTGCTGCACCACATGGATAGTGGTTTACATTGCATTTTACACTCTCCCCCAATCCACCCAGTGGGCCATGGCAGGACATACAATGTCCAGCATCTGTCCCTGCAGTACCACCCAGGACAACTCCAAGTCCTGAAAATGCCCCCACATCGTATCTCGTCTTCCCTTTCCCTACCCTCAGCAGTTACCATGGCCACTTTCTCCACATCAATGCTACAATTTCTTCCATTACTAATCACAATAGTTCCATAGTAGTAAGTCTACTCTAATCCATACTCTATTCCTCCATCCTGTGGACCCTGGGATGGTTGTGTCCACTTCACCTCTCTATCAAGAGGGGGCTTAGATTCCACATGGATGATGGGTGCAATTCTTCTGCTTGCAGTTGGAGGCACTCTTGGCTCCCTGGTGTGGTGGTTGACCTTCTTCACCTCCCTGTTAGCTGGCCTGAGGAAGTCCAATAATCCAGAGGGTAGGAGTTGCAATTCTGCCAAGGCTCAGGGCCTGGCTGTCACATGGACAGTCCAGAGATTCAGGTCTCCTGAGTATACACTAACTCCAGCACCAATCTAAGCAGACTTTGAGCTGGACAGATCCTTTCATGAGAAGGTGACTAAGGATACTGCAGTGCTTCTTTGTTCAAGGGAAGAGGTTTGGTGTTTGCTTAATTAGGTAGAGTTTTAAAAATATGCTTTGACAACTCACATGGTTCAATTTGCCAGACTAAATAGAAAAAGATGACATTTTATGGTTTCTTAATGAAAAGATTGCTAAGAGTGCAACGTTAATTAAAACCTATCTCAGTTCATAGCGTAAGGTAGGCTTTGTAGATGATTCATTTTGGGTACTTCAGGTTCTGCTTCAAAGAAGGACTTGAGATGAAACAGCAGGGAACCTGTGGCCGCAATTGACTTCCCAGAGCAGCGGCTTCCACGCTTTAATTTAGCAGCAGAACCCCCTCCCCAGGTTTTACATCACTGAGCCATCCAGTGAAGGAGCAGGAAGGGCCCATACCAGACTGGAAGCCCTCACAGACATGTTGTGCCAACAGCTGATGAGAATAAAAGTATAATGACAGCAACAGCAGTGACATTCATGGTGTGTTCACGCTGTCCCAGGAGCTGTTTAAAATGCTTTAGGGAAGTGGACTTGGCTCAATGAATAGAGTGTCAGCCTACCACATGGGAGGTCCAGGGTTCACCCACCCCATGGCTGTCCTGTGCTCATCTAAATTCTTCCCAACATTTCAGACTTTGTGGCCCCATTCAACACACATGTAGGTAGTCCTTGTTAGTAGGTCTTTCTCCTAAGGATATCCCATAGGAAATACGTTTTGGGGTTTCAGTTCAACTCAGCAATATCGAGAACCCGCTGTTTCAGTTCACCTGGGAAACAGACTCTGGGACTGAGGTTTGTGGGTAGGAAGTTTACTCGACCCTGTTCTCCAGATCAGCACCTATGGGGAGGTGGAGGAAACAGGACCGGGCTGAAGAAGGCTGCAGCCACAGCACAGGTCTGAGGGAACTTCCAGCGAGCTCTGAACCTGGGCTGGCCCCACAGAATGATCCTGCATTGAGTCAAGGTGGCCAGCCCTCCATATACTTGTCTGTGGGTGCAGCTGCCCCAGGGACTCTGCTGAGGGCAGGCAGCCACCAGCAGAATCCATTCCATTTAGAGCTTCAGTCCTGAGGCTGGCGGGAGCTGGGGGAGGCAGGGCAGCACACCACAGAAGCCATTCCATTTAGCATGTTCCAGGCACTCTGCTGGTCTCTGAGGATTTGAACATGAACAAGACTCCTTGGAATTTTGCAGTCTCTGGGGAAGTCACCTATAGGAAGGGAAACCCACAGCATCGCTTGTCCAGTATTACTTGTATTCTCAATATGATCCCAAAGACAAATATGGGGGAAAAAAGATTTATACTTTAGGGGTGTTTGGATTATATTGGCTCACATAAATGTAACAGGATTTTCTTTAAAGTCAGTAAACTTGGCTGTAAAAAGATAGAACTTAAAAAATATCTTCATCTCTGTTAGAATCCTGCTTCTCTGCCTGACAGCGGGCAGCAACGGGAAACTCAGTCCTTAGAAGTTTGAATCTAGCCTTTTCTGCGTACTTTCCTTTCTTTGGCCTGAGGACGTACCTACGTGACATGGGAGGAGAGCCGAGTCTGGCCCACCACCACCGTCTCGTTTGCCTGCGTCGGCCCCAGTATAGCATGCTGTTGTGGGTGTGTTGTCGGTGGGTCTACACTCCACGGGCATCGGGCATCCTGCAGGGTAGCCCTGGTCCCGCCCACTTCCCAGATGTGCAGTTCCCACACCGTCCACTAGGGTGTGCCCCCTTCAACACTTTGAAACTTCTAAAGCCTTCAGCTCTCAGCTTCAACTGTTCTCACGGTCTATTGGAGGCTTTTGGGGGCTTTGAGAGACTTGGGTCGTCATATGTCCTTCTGGCATGCTGGCAGGGAAACACTCAGACTAGAGCATCGCCAACTCAAGGTTCCCGATGGGATAGGTGTACAAGCCACTTCTACGCAATTCACCAAATTTAGGGGGAGAGTGGTGTACCTAGCCTACTGGTCACCTGGAGCAGATCATATTTTAAATCCTTAGTCTTCTATATGAAAAAGTATTTTCCGTAACAATCATTAAATGAAATGAGTAATAACAGCCAGAATAAATAGCAAACTTATCATTTTATTGAACTTCATATACATAACCATGCCAGTTAAACACTAGAATAAAATAAAAATAACATTACATTAAAGGAAAAGAATCAAGTGTTTATTCAATAGCTTTTTATCCTATCTTACAGTTTCGTACTTTGATCCCCAGGTTACAGCCTGATGTAATATTTTATGTAATGATTTTCCAGAAGTGAAACAAAGGCAATTACGAAATTGTGCCATTGATACATTTTATTTTCTTGATTTACTCTTTAGTTTAAAACAGTTAACAATTTTAAAACAATATACATCCATTTAAAAAATATTGCTCCCTTTCAATAAAATATTTCATATATGAATTAAAATTTTCACTTTCAAACAAAAATATTACACTTCACATTTTGTTTTACTATTTTAAATTTTAAATACAGATAAAATGGAGTTTTTAAATGACATAATTAAAATAACTCAAGTTCTGTTTCTTTATCTTTCCAATAACTATGCTATCATTGTTTATTTCAAATTCACTATTTAAAGGCAGGAATATGCAGTACCACAGGAATTGGAGACATGATGTTACCCAAAGCAAGCTGGTATGATTCTGAATCTTTATGAATTCATTCTCAGAATGAATGTGTGTAGCTGAATTCACAGATGTCTGGGACCAACTGTATAACTGAAAGTTCTCCAAACTAATTTCTTATAGCATACGATATTTATTCAGTTATAAGTAACAAAAAATATGCTAAGTTGAAACTTATATATTTATTGTTAAAATTCAGGAGTAACCACCTCAATTGTTTAGAACTTGGACCAAGAGGAAAGATTTTCGGGTAGAAATAATCACTTAAATTATTTTAAATTGCTGGTGTATGGTGACAATAAAAAGTAAACCGCTTTTAGTAAGTTTTATTATTTTGCTTTTAAATTTTTCTACAGAAATGCAGCCTTTACACCCTGTGTTTCCTCATGAAGAGGCGAGTCCATTCTCTGCATTTTGGGTGATGGGGCATAGTGCCCTGACAGAAGTTCCTTATCAGCTCTTACTCTCTTGTTTCCTCTCGGACACTCCTTCCCAGCTCATAGATTTGTAGCTAGTCTTGGGGTTGGGAGGATGGCATAGAGTACAGGCTGAACGAAATGATTCCTAAATATTCATTATACTTGAACAAACATCTTTGAATCCAAAGCTAAGAATTTGCTTTTATCTGACTTTGAAATTAAATTTCCCTTTTTATTGCAAGATGACTCATGTCTAATGTTTTTAAAAAGATTTATTCATTTTATTTCCCCCCTTCTCCTCCCCCTCTCCCTGACCTGCTGTTTTTGCTGTCTGTATCCATTCACTGTGTGATCTTCTGTATCTATCTCTCTTTTTGGTCTTCTCATTTTTTCTCCTCTAGGATTCACTGGGATTCCATCGTGGGTACCTCTGATGTGGAGAGAGGTTCCCCGTCACTTGCTCCATCTCAGTTCCTGGTTTCTGCTCTGCTTCACCTTGATTCTCCCCTTCGTCTCTCTTCTGTTGCGTCATCATCTTGCTGCGTGACTCACTTACATGGGTACTGGCTCACCACATGGGCACCCTCACCACATGGGCATTCAGCTTGCCATGCAGGCACCGGCTCCCCACATGGGCACTGGCTCACCATGCGGGTGCTGGCTTGCCATGCAGGCATGCTTTCTCTTCTTCTTTTTTCACCAGGAGGCCCCAGTGATCGAACCTGGGTCCTCCCATATGGTAGACAGAAGCCCTATCACTTGAGCCACATCCACTTCCCTCATGTCTAATTTTGATGACTCATAATTAGGGTCCTGACCTGGCAAGAGGGACAACAGTCCATAATGGGACCAGGAAAACAGATCTATTCTGTGAAAACTAAGTTGTATGATCACTCTAGTACATAAGTGTAGAAATTTAAAGTGGTGTGTGAGTATATGTGTGTGTGTATTTGGAGATGGAGAAAATGTATCAGTTAATACTTAAAAGCATTATCCTTAACTTCCAGTCTACCAAGATGGTAGTATAAGATGCCCCAGAGTTCCATTCCCTGACAGAGTTTTTGAGTAACTAGTAAAACCTGTCAGAGCCATCTTCCTCTAAACCCCAGAAAATAGCTGAAGGATAACGGTAACTGGGAAAGTGCTGAATCAAAAAAATGAAATTTAAAACCAGTAGGAGAAGCTTATGGCACCCTCGTGAAGTCAACAGTACATGACAAACTTGTGGAACACCATCGAGCATACCAATGCACATATTATGGGAATCCCAGAAGGAGAAGAAAGAAAGAAAAGGACAGAAGGAATATTCAAAAAATAATAACAGAAAACTTCCCAAATTTAATGAAAAACATTGAAAAAATACATTCAAGAATCCCAAAAAAAACCAAATAGGATAAACTCAAAGAGAACCATGCCCAGACACAATGTGATCAAACTGTCAAATACCAAGGACAAGGAGAGAGTTCTGAAAACTGTGAGAGAAAAGCAACATGTTATTTACAAGGAAGTACCAATAATATTAAATGCTGATTTCTCATCAGAAACTATGGAGGTAAGAAGGCAGTGATATGAATTATTTCAAGTGCTGAAAGGAAATAATTACCAAGCAAGAATTTTGTATCTGGCAAAGCTGTTTTTCAAAAATGAGAGACAGGTTAAGCCATTTCAAGATAAACCAAACCTGAGGAGTTCATCACCACGAGACCTGCCAAACAAGCAATGCTAAAGGAAATTCTTCAGATTGAAACGAAAGAACACTAGACTAAAGCAGTATATCAAAGCAGCATAAAGAAAGAAAGATCTCTGATAAAATTAACAATATGGGTAGTTATAAATACCAGTACTATTGTATTGCATTTTTGGTATGTAACACCACGTTTTAGTCCTTACAGTTTCTAAAATGCAAATGTGTAAAAAGTAATGAAAAATCTATGGGGTTTTTTGGACATAAAATGTAAAAAGATAATTTGTCACAAGTACACAAAAAGTGGGGGGACAAAGGAATATAGGAATGGTGTTTTATATGCTATTGAGGTTAAGTTGGTATACAATCAAACATGATTGTTATAGATTTAGGATGTTAAATTTAAGTCATACTAATCACAAAGAAAATAGCTGAAAGTCTATACAGAAGAAAATGAGAAGGGACTCAAATTGGTACACTACAAAAAAGTCAAATAAATATAAAATGTCATTAACAAGATAATTCAGGGACCAAAAAAAAAAAAAAGGTATAAGACTTACAAAAACCAAATAGCAAAATAGGGTGGGAAAAAGTTGTACAATATCAGTACTTACCTGAATGTAAATGGATCAAACTCTCCAGTTAAAAGGAGGATATTGGCAAAAATGGATTTAAAAAGCATGACCTTCGTTCCAATGGGTGCTGTGCACCAGGCCAGTGAAACACTGGAGCCTTACCTTCCTAGTTTCTCTCTAGGGCCAACAATTCTGCAGCTTGCTGGATATGTGAAGGGCCTACCAAGTAGGCAATAATTACCAGAGTAATGTGAGTAGAACTTAAACACAATTTGCATTATGGCCTGCTCCTGTGGAGAAATAGTATCTATGGTATTGCAAACCTGGAACTTAGATCTATTAACTGCAGCTCAAAGAGGAACTTGTGCATTGATTAGCGCATTGATTAATATTATGTACTGTGCCTATATACCTGATGAATATAATCATATATCTTCTATTCGAGATCATATGCAGAGGGATATTGAACATGTTAAAAATCCTGGTAAATTTAACTCATTTTCTAAGTAGTTAATGAATGTGCTTATAAGATAAAGGAATGACTCTCTTAAGTACTCTTTATTTTGCTTACCATATGTTTGTCTTGTTGTTGCCTATATTGTCTTTGTGGGTTTATGTCTAGGGCAGTGCCTCTTCTCATCTGCCTCTTAGCTGTCTGAGACATAACCACCACCATGGGAACTGGGGTTGGCAGTTTATACCAAACCCAGAGGTCTACCACAGTCTCTCCCTAGAGTTAACCAACAGCATAAAAGAACTCAAGGAAGAATGCTGTTTCCCACCAACCTTAGAAGGAAGAGCCTCTGAAGGCACTTGGCCTTTCTCACTCTCATGGTCCAGAATTTCATGGCTGGTCTCCTTTTTGGACCCACTTACTGCCATCTTCCTTATCTTTTTAATAGGACCGTGTGTTTCAAAATTCTAATCAAGTTATTTCTTCCAGAATCAATACCTTCCAGAACAAGGTCTTAGTCAGTCAAGGATTTCATCCAGTTCCAACCACAGTGATGGACCCATCTTCCTCAACCTCACTAGAATAGCCAGAGGGTTTTATACTATGTCAGGCATTGCTACTCTGCCTAACCAGCAAGAAGCAGCTACGGAAGAATGACCACTGCCCTTCAGCTCCCCCTTAAGAATAGGGGTGTAAACTCTCTGAGGGGGGAGTTGGAGCAGGTTAGTATAGTGAGAAAGGGAAGGTGGCTGAGACCTGGCTGAAAACATGGCTGGCAGACAACATGGCTGGCAGATAACATGGCCATGAGACACCACCTGGAAACCTCCCTGAGGGGAAAGCTGCTACTAAAGAACAAAGCCAGAAAGATCCCATGAGACCCTGTCCATGAGGTCCCGTTTGGAACTCTCTCCAGGGTCAAAGGGAAGCCCTGGATACCTCCAAACAAAAGACCTCCTCATTGGCCCCCTGAGAGCTAACAGGAGGGGCAACTAATAAAAACAGCAAACAGCTGGGGCCTCTTCCCAACATTAGAGAAGGTAAAGAGGAATGACTTTAAAAAGGCCTAATCTGGGCCCCCCATGTGTCATTTTACCCTGCAGCATGCCCATCTGCAATCTATGTCTCAGATTGAGTACTGTTTTTCATTTCTTGTTTCTTAATAAACTCTTCACTCCCTTGCAAAAAAAAAAAAAGTATGGCCCAGCTATATGCTATTTAAAAGAGACTCGCTTTAAATTCAAAGTCAGAAGTAGGTTGAAAGTGAAAGGGTGGAAAAATTATTACATTCAAATAGTAACCAAAAGTGACACAGGGTAGACTTCAAATTAAAAACTGTTCCAAGTGACAAAAAAGGACACTATACTGAAAAGGGGACTAATTCAACAAGAAGATATGTGCACTTAACATCGGGGACCCAAAATATTTGAAGCAAGTATAGATTTGAGGGGAAAATAGGCAGTTTTACATTAATAGGAGACTTCAACATACCACTTTCAATAATGGGTAAAATATCTAGGCAGAAAATGAATAAAGAAATAGAACACTTGAACAATACTATAAACCACCAAGACCTAATAGACATGCATAGAACACTCATCTAAGAACAGCAAACTACACATTGTTCTCTAGTGCACATGGGTCTTTTTCCAGGATAGACCATATGCTAGGTCACAAAACAAGTCTCAACAAATTTTAAAATATTGAAATCATAAACTGTTATCTTCTCTAACCACAATGGAATGAAGCTAGAAATCAACAGAGGGAGAACTATAACTCATAAATATGTGGAAAATTAAACAACACACTCTTAAACAATTAATGGGCCAAAGAATAAATCACAAAGGAAATTAGGATATACATTGAGTTGAATGAAAACAAAAACACAACATACAAAAACTTATGGGACACAGCAAAGACTGTAATGGGAGGGAAATTCATAGCTCTAAATGCTTACATTTAAAAAGAATGTCTCAAATTAGAGAACAACCTCACAACTGAAGACCTGGGAAAAAGGAGAACAAACAGAACCCAAAGTGAGCAGAAGAAAGGAAATACCAAAGATCAGAGCAGAGATAAATGAAATTGAGATTATAAAAATAATAGAATCAACAAAACCAGAAGTTGGTTCTGTGGAAAAATCAATAAGATGGACAAAACTCTTGAAAAGATCAATAAGATCAACAAAACTCTAGCTAGACTGTCAGAAGAAAAAAAAAAGACACAAATAGCTAAAATCAGAAATGAAAGGGAAGTCATTACTACCAACCCCACAAAAATAAAAAGGATTATAAGAGGATACTATGAAGAATTATACAGCAACAAATTAAATAACCCAGATGAAATGGGGGAATTCTTAGAAACAAACTACCTGCATTGACTCAAGAAGAAATAGAAGATTTCAACAGATCAACAGCAAGTAGAAAGATTGAATTGGTCATCAAAAACCTCCCCAAAAAGAACATCCAGGACCCGATGACTTGACTGGTAAATTTTACCAAATACTCTAAGAATTAATACTAATCCTCCTTTTGAGGATTCAAAAAATTAAAGAGGAGGGGACACTTCCTAACGCATTCTATAAGGCCAGCATCACCCTGATACAAAGCCAGATACCATAAGAAAAGAAAATCACAGACCAATTTCCCTTATGAATATAGATGCAAAAAATCCTCATAAAATACTAGCAAACAATCCAACTGCACGTTAAGAGATTACATACCATAATCAAGTGGGTTTGTCCCTGGTATGCAAGCAAGGCTGGTTCAACATAAAGGAAAATCAATTCATATAATAAACCACATCTGATAGTTAGACTCATTTGTCAACTTGGCCAGGTAGTGGTGCCCAGTTGTTTGGTCAAGCAAGTACAGGCAAAACTGTACTGTGAAGATATTTCATGAACTTAACTCATCAGTGAGTTGATTGCATCATGAATTATTACATCTATAGTCAACTGAGGAGACTGTCTTCAGCAATGAGAGACATCTCATCCAAGCAGTTAAAAGGAGAAGTGTTTTTAGCAGTCAGGAGAGAAAATTCCCATCTCAAATTCAGACAGTCAACTTCTCCTGGGGAACCCATCAAGGAACTTCATCCGAGTTCCTGGCTTGCAGCCTACCCTACAGAATTTGTACTAGGGCATCCCCACGGATGCTGTGAGATGATTCTGTAAAATCTTATAATATTTACAGATAGCTCCTGTCAGTTCTGTTTCCCTAGAGAATCCTGAACAGAACAAAGGAAAAAAAAACACAAGATCATCTCAATTGACAAGAAAAGGTTTACTGAAAAATCATGCAGAAAGTATAGAGTTCCTATATACTCAAAACACAAAATATTATTTTTTGTACAAAAAAAATTATAGCAATTCACTCTTGAGACTCACAAAGTTCATTTTCTAGAATTATCTTCAGATTGTTTAGCATGTGTGTCTTTTAGTTTGTTTAAGAGCATGTACAGATCAAAGTACAATGGTGATTTTTGGCACTGCTGAGGACAAAGGTTTTCACACATTGGACCTTTAAACAGATTTAGTTGGCAAAAGCTGGAATTATCTCAGGAAAATATTTTTTGGTTTGACTTTATATGAAATGACTACCAGCCTGATCCCAAAAACAACTTGGGGAAACTGCTTCCACAATCTAGCTGCAGTGTGAGGCCAAACCCAATAAGGAGAAACACAGGCATCAGGATCAACACAGACTTTGAGTGACTTGGCAAAAGGAGACATATTCTCCCTTTGAAATTATCTACAGCATAAAGTAATTGTGCCTTCTCTTGGGGATCACCTGTTCAGCCTCAATGGCCTTTGAGGAGCTCCTGGATAAAGTTGGAGGCCTGGGAAGATTCCAGATCCTTCAGATGGCTTTCTACCTTGTCTCTGTGGTGGCAGTGTATCCTCATTATCTATTAGAGAACTTCACTGCAGCCATCCCTGGTCATCGCTGCTGGGTCCACATCCTTGACAATGACGCTGTCTCTGCTAATAGCACAGGGGTCCTCAGCCCAGATGCCCTCCTGAGAATCTCCATCCCACTGGACTCAAATCTCAGGCCAGAGAATTGTCGTCGATTCCTCCACTCTCAGTGGCAACTCCTTCATCTGAATGAGACCTTCCTCAAGACAAGTGAGCTAGACACAGAGCCCTGTGTGGATGGCTGGGTGTATGATCGAAGCACTTTCCCCTCCACCATTGTGACTGAGGTAAGGGGTCCAATTTACCTCTTCTGAGTAAACTTGAAGGCTTGATGCAAGTCTTAAGCCTTCAGTTACCTTGTGGGTAGATTCTCAGCTCTTTCTTTATTCTTTTAGTTAATATTAATTGATTATTAAATGCAAGTCACTTGTGTTGATATTAAGTCAATGAATTCAATGAAATAGATGTGACTCTTGCTATCAGAGAGGTTTTAATATTTGGAAGTTGATGATTAAACAAGTAATTGATGTAGTGTGTGGAAAGTGTTATGTTAGGTCAGTAATTCTCAGTCTTTTAGCCCTGGTTGCAAATTAGAAACATTCAAGATTGACTTAAGCTCCATGGCCTGACTCCACTGCAGAGTGGCTAAATGAGGTCTGAGAATGAAGCCCAGGTGTCAGTAATTCTTTAAAAGCTGCTCAAATGATTCACTGTGTGACCGAGATTGAGAACCACCTAGTATGGAGCACTCAGTGAATATAAAGGCAGGGTTCTAATATAACCCACAGGATTAGAGCAAGTTTCCAAGACAAAGTTTTTTGTTTTTGTTTTTGTTTTTTAAAGATTTATTTATTTATTTATTTCTCTCCTCTGCCCCCCACCCCAGTTGTCTGTTCTCTGTGTCTATTTGCTGCGTCTTCTTTGTCCTCTTCTGTTGTTGTCAGCGGCTCGGGAATCTGTGTTTCTTTTGTTGTTGTTGTTGTTGCATCATCTTGTGTGTCAGTTCTCCGTATGTGTGGCACCATTCCTGGGCAGGCTGCACTTTTTTTTTCACACTGGGTGGCTCTCCTTATGGGGCACACTCCTTGCACGTGGGACTCCCCTAGGCGGGGAAACCCCTGCGTGGCAGGGCACTCCTTACACACATCAGCACTGCGCATGGGCCAGCTCCACATGGGTCAAGGAGGACTGGGGTTTGAACCGCAGACCTCCCATGTGATAGACGGATGCCCTAACCACTGGGCCAAGTCCACCGCCCAAGACAAAGTTTTATTTAAGCCAATACTTGAATTATAGAGGTCAGCTAATTCAATAAAGGAAGTTGGGGGTGTGAATGTAAAACAGATGAAAGTATCTCGAGAAATGGATTCAGACTGTTGGGAACTCCTGAGAGGAGAAAGAATATGGAGTATTTGAAGCTCTGAAATGAGTTCAATATTTATAAGGTATAAGATTCTGGAGGACTGTGGGGGAAGTAGCTTGAGATGAGGCTGGAGAAGAATTAGGACCAAGTTATCAGTAAGGTTTTGGAGCTTGTCACCACTGATTAGGTATAACCAGTGTGCTGGCTTCCTTTACTTCCAGTGGAACCTGGTGTGTGAATCTCAGTCACTGAAATCAGTGGTTCAGTTCCTCTTCATGGCCGGAGCACTAGTAGGAGGCTTCGTATATGGCTATCTGTCAGACAGGTGAGTGTCTCTTGATCCCAGTGTTCCTTATTCTGGCTTATCTTCATCCACTTATAATTCATTCTTTCATTAAGAAATCTTTATTTAGTTCCAACAGTTAGGTGCCAAACTGTTCTCCAGGGAGCTAGATAAACAAATGAAGAATATAGTTAGTGTGGCAAACACTACTTTGTCAGCATGGAGTGCAGTATTTGGGACAGACAAAGGATATCTCCATCAGATGGAGGAAATGTCAGGGCAGTGTTCATAGAAGAGGTGCCATAACATGTGGTTTAGAAAGAGAGGACAGAGTTATAAAGAGAAGGGAGAGGACATTGTTTCAAAACATTCAACATGGTTGAAGAGAGATATGGATAACGGTGTTGTAGGGCCTGGCTAGAGCTGCCATGTTCAGTTCCTCTGGATCCTGGGAGCTAAATGGTTGTAGGTGTCCTTAGTTCATTATATCATAGTTGCTCAAACATGATACATTTTCTATAAAACCTATGGGGTGTGTAGCAAGGTGGCACAGGTGGTATATTGATTAATTGTGCCTATAAACTTGATTTTTTATTTTTCAACAAGTTTTTTAAAGGTAATTTCAGAAACTATATAAAGTATTAATCTAAGGACCTCAGTGATCATGGTTTGGAGTGTGGGATGTTTGGGCTATCCTGTACCTGAAAGCATCCTGTCTGAAATAGGCCATCAATCATTGCACTATTTCCACTACCCAAGCTTGTTACCCATAAGGGAGATGACAGCCTTGAAGTACTTCTTGCCATCCACTAGCATAATGTTATGAGAAAATTCTGAACTCTGAATGTATTACCAAATAACACTTGTTGACAGCTAAATATTGTGAACTCTGGATGACTATGTAACTAACCATAAATGATCTCTGGGTCAGAGTGTTCATTTCCATCAATATTATAATCCAGCCCTCTGTGATAGTTTCATGAGAAAATATACCTAAATCATTTTGATGAATGATATGGTGGCAATAACTAGATGGTGTTGGATATCAGGAAAGTGGCTATCATTGAGATTTTTATTAAGTTTCTGTTGACTTTATAGATCAATTTGGGTAAGATTGTCATTTTTACAATATTGAGTTTTCTAATCCACGAGCATGGTATATCTATCATTAATTAAGGTTTTTTTAAATTTTTATTTGAAATTTCTAGTAGTTTCTTTTTTTTTATAAAGTCAGGCATTTTTTCAACACATTAATTCCTTAGTAATTTAGTTTTGATGGTATGGGGTTATTTAATGTTAATTTTATTTTCTAATTTTTCATTGCTAGTATATAGAAATATAAATGAATTTTATATATTGACCTTGCATCCTGAAACCTTTCTAATTTCATTACTTTAGTCAGTTTATTGTCCATTCATTAGGGTTTTCTACCTTTCAACAATATCATTTGGAAGTAAGGACAGTCATATTTCTAACTTTCCAAGCTTTTGCCTTTTATTTTTTATTTTTTGCCTTTATCTTAGGGGAAAAGCTTTCAGTCTTTCACCACTGAGTATTATATCAACTGTAGGTTTATCATAAATGACCTTTATCATGTTGAGAAAGTTCCCTTCTATCTCTAGTTTTCTGAGTTTTGTTATCAAGAATGGATTCTGGGTCTTGTCAAATGCCTTTTCTGTGTCTATTGAGATAGTCATATGTTTTGTTTTGTTTTGTTTTGATTTACTTCTCTCCCCTTCCCCGCTGCCCCCCCCCAGTTGTCTGTTCTCTATGTCCATTCACTGTGCATTCTTTTGTGTCCGCTTGTGTTCTTGTCCACAGCACCAGGAATCTGTGTCTCTTTTTGTTGTGTCGTCTTGTTGCGTCAGCCTTCTGTGTGTGCAGCGCCACTCCTAGGCAGGCTGAACTTTTTTCACACAGGGTGGCTCTCCTTACAGGGTGCACTCCTTGCACATAGGGCTCCCCTATGCAGGGGACATCCCTGCATGGCATGGCACTCCTTGCATGCATCAGCACTGCGTGTGGGCCACCTCGCCACATGAGTCAGGATGCCCTGGGTTTGAACCCTGGACCTCCCATGTGATAGGCAGATGCTGTATCCATTGAGCCAAATCTGCTTCCCAGTCAAATGGCTTTTATCCTTCATTCTATTTATTTAGTGTTTTATATTGATGGATTCTTTTCATATGTAGAGTCACTGTTGCATTCCTGGGATATATCCCAACTTGGTCATTGTGCATAATCCTTTTTTCAAAAAAATCACGTACTTCCATTGTCCTTTATTTATTTATTTATTTTTCATCATCATGGGACTTTCATTGCATTTGGTGAATACATTTTGGAGCACTACTGCACCACATGGATTATGGTTTATATTAAAGTTTACACTTTCCCCCAGCCCACCCAGTGGGCCATGGCAGAATATACAATGTCCAGCAACTGTCCCTGCAGCACCACTCAGGACAACTCCAAGTCCTGAAAATGCCCCAACATCATATCTCTTCTTCCCTCTCCCTACCCTCAGCACCATAATAGTTCCATAGTAGAATATCAGTAAGTCCACTCTAATCCATACTCTATGTATAATCCTTTTAATATGCTGTTGGAGGGTTTGCTAGTATTTGAAAAGATTTTTCTTCTATATCCATAGGGGAAATTAGTCTCGTTTTCTTTCTAGCGATGTCTTTATCAGGCTTTGATGTCAGGGTAATGCTGGCCTCATAGAATGAGTTAGGAAATGTTCCCTTCCCTTGAATTCTTTGGAAGAGTTTGAGAAGGATTGGTGTTAATTCTTCTTTAGATGTTTTAGAATTCACTAGTGAAGCCGTCCATCTAGTCTTGGAATTTACTTTGGTAGAAGGACTTTGATTAATGATTCAATCTCTGTAATTGTTTTAGGTTTGTTGAGGTTTTCTATTTCTTGTTTAGTCAATTTAGGAAATTTGTGTGTAACTAGAAGTTTTTCCATTTCATCTAGTTCCTCTAATTTGTTGAACTGCAATTGATCATAGTATTTTCTTTTAATATTTTTTATTTCTACATGTCAATAGTGATGTCACCATTTTCATTTCTGATTTCTAGTTTTCTGCATCCTTTCTCTTGTTTTATTTGTCAGTCTAGCTAAAAGTTTATCAATTTCATTGATTTTTTTCAAAGAACCAACTTTTGATTTTGTTGCTTTTCTCAATTCTTTCTCTATTCTCTAGTTTCATTTCTTGCTACTCTAATTTTTTTAATAAAAATAATTCTTGGGGAGTGGGTATAATTCAGAGGTTTGAGTGCTGGCTTCCCATGTACAAGGTTCCAGGCTCAATCCCCAGTACCTTCTAAAAAATAATAATACTTTATTTTTAAGAAAGCTTTAGATTACATAAATATTACATCAAAAATATAGGGGATTGGGAAGCAGATGTGGCTCAAGAAGTTGGGTGCCCACCTCTGACATAGGAGGTCCCAGGTTGGTTCCCAGTGTCTCCTAAAGAAAATGAGCAGTCACAATGAGCAGATGAGTGGACACAATGAGCAGACACAATAAGCAAGCAACAAGCAGACACAACAAGGAGGGAGAAGATGTGGCTCAAGCGGTTGGGCACTGCCTCCCACATTGGAGGTCCAGGTTCAGTTCCTGGTGCTTCCTAAAGAAGATGAGCAGACACAATAAGTGGAAACAATGAATGGACAATGAGCAGGCACAACAAGCAGACAATGAGAGGAAACAACAAGCAGACAGGCAAGGGAGTCATCTCAGGGGGAATATATATACAGGGGATTCCCATATATCCCAACCCTTCTCCCTTTCACACTTTCCCCCATTACTATGGCACATTTGTTACAATTGATAAACACCTATTGAAGCACTGTTACTAACCTTGGTCTATAGTTTACATTATGGTTTATACTCTGCACCACACAATTTTATAGGTTTTGACAAAATGTGTAATGGTCTGTATCTGTCATTGCATTATTGTACAGAACAATTCCAGTGTCCCAAAAATGCCCCATGTTACACCTGTTCTTCCTTTTTTCTCCCCTCAGAACCTCTGGTGACCACTGGCTTTATATCAGTGTTACAAGTTCTTCTGTTACTAGAATAATGATGTCTACTTTAGTCCCTAGTTGCATTCCCCCTTATGTTTGTTCATTTTAGGATGGTGGTGCCCACTCTGCTTCTGATTGAGAGTGGGCTTAGATCTCATAGGGCAGATGGATAGAGCTGTCTTGCTTGGAGTTGTAGATACTCTGATTTGGGGGAATGGGCATTGTCCATCATCATCCTTTCGTTAGTTGTCCTGGGTAAGTCCAATGAACTGGAGTGTAGGTGTTGACTGCAACTCTGCCAAGGTTTAGGGCTCAACCAACATATGAACAGCCCAAAGATTAAAGTCTCTAGGGCATATATTTCATAGGTATAGTGCTAATTATAGGTTCAAATAAAAGAAGCAGAAGAACCATGTTTAGGAAAATTATAAATGAGTACAACTCTGATTCATTGGGGAGGCAGGTTATCATATATTCCAAGGTAAGGCCCCCTGGCAGGGTTCTGATTTCCTGGGGTTGTCTGCCCTGCCTATAGGGTCTAGATGTCTCGACAGCCCTCAGGAGCACCCCTGCTTGAGGCACTGTGTACTGTGGCAGTCAGTGAGGTCCTCCTGAGACATGCATAAGTATAATCTTTGGAATGACTCCTGACTCACTTTGAAATCTCTTAGCCATAAAAACTCATTTGTATTTAATATGATCAAATTTTTTGGGTAGGTCTTTTTCCAAATGCATAACTAGTTAGTGTTTGGTAATAATCCCTCAGTGCCAGGGAGGCTTTTCCCTGGGAGTCATGTCCCACAAAGTAGTGGGTTTATATTCTGAGTTTGACTTAGAGAGAGACCACATTTGTTTCTCTGCTCCAATCTTAATTGTTTCTTCTTCTGCTGACATTAGGTTTAGTTTTCTTTTATTTGTTCCTCAAGATGTGAAGTTGCTATTGCTTTGAGATCTTTCTTCTTTATTAATATAGACATTTATAGCTATAAATTTCCCTCTGAACCCTGTCTTCGCAGCATTCTGTAGGTTTTGGTATGTTGTGTTTTTGTTTTCACTTGTCTCTAAGTATTTTCTAATTTCCCTTGTGATATCTTCTTTAACTCATTTGTTGTGTAAGAGTCAGCTGTTTAATTTCTACTTGTGTGTAGATTTTCCAGTTTTCCTGCTTTTACTGATTTCTAGCTTCATTCCACTGTAGTCAGAGTAGTTACTTTGCATGATTTAAATATTTTTTAATTTATCGAGACTTCTCTTGTGCCCTAACATATGGTCTATCATGAAGAATGATCCATAAGAACTTGGAAGAAAGGTATAATCTGCTTTTTTGGGGTGCAGTGTTGTATATATGTCTATTTTGTCTATTTTTTTAGTCTTCTTCAAGTTCTCTATTTCCTGTTGATCTTCTGTCTAGATGTTTTATTCAGTTTTGAAAGTTGTGGTTTGAAATCTCCATCTATTACTGTAAAACTATTTCCTCAATCAAATTCTGTTAATGTTTCCTTCATTTATTTTGGGGCCCTGTTATTCAGTGAATATATGTTTATAACTATTTTATCTTCTTACTGAGTTGACACTTTTATCAATATATTTTGTCCTTCTTGTCTCTAGTAATTGTTCTTGTCTTAAAGTCTATTTTGTTTTATATCAGTATAATCACTCAACTCTCATTTGGTTACTATTTGCATGGAATATACTTTTCTATCCTTTCACTTTCAACTTGTTTTTGTATATAAAATCTTGTAAACAGTTATTGTTTACCTTTCTTGAATCTCTTATCCTCCATACTGCCTCCTTTTTGTTTAGATGATCATTTGTAATAAGCCATTTTGAACCATTTCTCATTTCATTTTGTGTGGATATTTTAGATATTTTCTTTGTGATTACATTTAATACTCTAAATCTATTACAAGTTAGTTTGTATTGATACTAACTTAACTCTAAAAGCCTACACCACCTCTAGTCCTATCTTTGCATCCTCCCTTTTATGTTGTTCTTGTTATAATTTACATATTTATACATTGTCTTTCCAGTTACAAAGGTTTGTGATTGCTTTTAATGCAATCATAAAGCTGTATAAAAAGCAAAGATAGTGTTACAAATGAAAGTGCAATACTAGCATTTATATTTACTTCATATACTGAGGTCTTTATTTCTGCATACTGCTTTGAATTACTTCTAGTGTCCTTTCCTTTCAATCTGAAGGACTCCTTTTAGCATTTTTTATAGGGCAGGCCTAGTGAGTGATAATTTTGAACTCCCTCAGCTTTTTTTTTAATCCAAAAATGTCTTAATTCCTCCCTCAATTTTGAATGACTGTTTTTGCTGTATATATTACTCTTCGTTGGCAATATTATTTTCTTTCAGCACTTTAAATATAGCACTCCACTGCCTTCTGGCCTCCATGGTTTCTAATGAGAAATTGGATACTAATAGATTATATTAAGGATTCCTTGTAGTGATCCATCGCTTCTCTCTGGTTGTTTTGAAGATTCTATCTTTGTCTTTGGCATTATTCATTTTAATTATAATGTACCTTGGTGTGGCTCTCTTTGAGTTTCTCCTGCTTGTAGTTCCTTGAGCTCTTGGATGTGTATATTCTTATCTTTCACCAGATTTGGGAAATTTTAGCCATTATTTCTTCAAATATTTTTTTCTGGCCCTTTCTTTCTCTCTCGATGGTGTTCTATTGGTTCCCAGACTCTGTTCAAATATTTAATTCTTTCTTTCTTTCTCCTCCCCAGACTGGACAATTTCCATTGTCTTATCATCATGTTCACAGATCCTTTCTTCTGCCTGCTCCAATCTGTTTTTGCACACTTTTATTGAATTTTCCATTTCAGTTATTGCATTTTGGAGCTCCCACATTCCCATTTGGTTCTTCTTTACAACTTTTATCTCATTAGTAAAAGTTCCATTTTGTTCATATGTTTTCCTGATTTCCTTTACCTCTTTGTCCATCTCTTTCCTTTTTTTCATTGATCCCATTTGTGGTGGCTCAAAGCTTTATGTATCCCAGAAAAAATATGTTCTTAAATCTAATATATTCCTGTGGGTGTGAACCTACTGTAGGTAGGTCCTTTTGAAGAGGCTACTTCAGTTAAAGTGTAATCCACCTCAATCAAGATGGGCCTTAATCCTATTACTGGAATTCTTAGAAGCAGAATGAAATCCAGCCAGAGAGAAAGCCATGGGAAGTGAGAAGTTGAAATGGAACCTGAAACAGAAGGAAGAGACCAGGAGGCATCACCATATGCTTTGCCATGTGACAAGCTAAGGACCAAGTGTCACCAGCAGCCAGCCCCAAAATGCCACAGTCTTGGGAAGGAAAAAAAAAAAAAGAATTTATTTAAGATCTTTGATTAGTAATTCTAGTGACTGAGCTTCCCCTGCAGTAGTTTCTGTTGAATTATTTTTTTTCCTATAACTGGACCATAGTTTCCTGTCTCCTTGTATGTTTTGTAAATTTTTATAAAGAATTGACCATTTTGAGAATTATTTTGTGGTTACTCTGGAAACACAGTTCTTACATTCCTTAGTCTACCAGACCAAGGAAAAGAAAGAAAAAGAAAAAAGAGAATGAAAAAAAGAGAGAGAGTAAGAAAAAACTAACAACACACACACACACAAGGTACACTGCCTCTTCATATCTTTCAGTAGATGTGAGAGACAAACCAGAAGCTGCTACAGCCAAAGTCAAAACCAAGACCAGTGTTTGCACTGGTCTGTCTTTGTTAGATGAAGTATTGTATATATGTTATCATGTTGAGGGACATTGTGTCTTGGTTATTTTCTGCCTACTATCCTTCGGGATCATTGAAACCTTAAAGAGTTAGGGTAAAGAGGAGAAATTGATAAGCTCTGCTGATTGTCATGGAATAGAAACTGTCTACTAGTGACTCTCTGCCCACTATTGATAACAACAATGCCCTACCCCCAACCATGCCCATGTTAAATAGACCATCAAAGCCACCAACAAATAAAATATGCTTTATTTTTTTAACCTTTCTTATGTGTGAAAGTATTCTCAGAAAATAGATAAAAGTGAAAAATTACATTTTGAGTCACCCATAGTTTATATTCTATTAGGCAATTTTCCTAGACTCTTTGTAAAGACAGTGTCTTGGGGGAGGAAAAGTGGGGTGATTGTTCTAGATTTTGAAAAACTAAATATAACATCCAAATGCATGGTATAAACCTTGACTGGATTATATATTTTAAAAAATAAAAAGAAACTAGAAAATATATTTAGGGAGACAGTTGAGTGAAATTTTATATGGACTAATAGCTGATTTTATCAAATTATTGTTAATTTTCTTAGTTGTGATGATAGAATTGTGATAACGTATGATATTGTCCTTATTCATTTTTTTCTTGATCTTTTTTTTTTCTCTCCCCATCCCACCCATTGTCTGCTCTCTGTGTCCATTCACTGTGTGTTCTTCTGTGTCTGCTTACATTATCAGTGGCGCTGGGAAACCGTGCTTCTTTTTTGTTGCGTCATCTTGCTGTGTCAGCTCTCCATGTGTGTGGTGCCACTCCTGGGCAGGCTGCGCTTTTTTCACGCAGGGCAGCTCTCCTTGTGGGGTGCACTCCTTGCATGTGGGGTACCCTTACATGGGGACGTGGGGCACCCCTACATGGGGACGCCCCTGCATGGCATGGCACGGAAGCACTGCACGTGCGCCAGCTCACCACGCAGGTCAGGAGGCCCTGGGGATCGAACCCTGGACCCTCCAAATGGTAGATAGATGCTCTATCAGTTGAGCCATGTCCACTTCCCCTGTCCTTACTCTTATTGCATGTATGCTAAAGAATTTAGAGTGACATCATTTTGTCTCTAACTTCCTTCAAATAGTTGAACTAAATATCATGTGTGGAATGAAATAAAGCAAATGCAGCAAAATACTAGTGTTAACTCTGATTAACATATATATATATGGGTATTCACTAACTGTTTATTTAAACTTTCTTTCATGTTTGAAACATTTTAAAATAAAAAGTGATCTTAAATCCACTCAAGAGGGAGCCAACATTAACCTTTCTATTGTATTTGTATATATCATAAATATATGTTATAAATAAAATTGGATTATATATATTTTATAGCCTCTTTGATATTCACATTATCTTTTAAAATAAAATAATAAAAAGGAAATTTGGTATTATATATGAAGAAACACAGAAGGCTTCTCTAGTCATCTTCAACAAACTGTTTTAATCACAGTACTAATGTATTAGTCAAGGCAGCTAGTTGCAGTAGCAACCACAGAATCATAATTCACACCCTAATGAAAGATTGATTCTCAATGATGCCATAGTTTGGTAGGGTCAGATGGCCATCTGGAGACCCATCTTCCAGGTAGTGGCTAAGGAAACCAGCTCCTTCAATTGCATGGCTTGTATATTGTATCTGTGAGTTCTTTGTTTCTAGCCATGTTGTCAGAAAGTATGGAGAGGACCACAATTCTTATGTGTACAGGCCTGGCAGTAGACTAAATCACTTCTGTCTGTATTTCATTGGTCCAGTTGCATGGCCCCAACCTAACTGAAAGGTTAGAATATGCAGTCTTCCTCTATATCCAAATAAAAAATAAACAAAAGTAACGTTGAACATCTAACCAATATGTAAAACATTTAATAATTAATGATACTCTGATTTCTCTTTAGATCATATAAATCTTTCACCTTTTACTAAAGATTTACAGGGAGAGAAACTGAGTCTTAACCTCAGTGCTCTCAGGGGTTCTCTTCCTCCTCCTTCCTTTCTTGGTTTGGAAATCTGGATCTGGGCTTGAACCTGCAGTTGACTTCAGTATTTACTGAGGATTGGTTGGTAGCCAGAACAAAAAGAAGGCCATTTGTTAATGAGACAGAAGTTAGAATTGGTGACATATCTATAGTCAGGGTTCTCTAGGGAAACAGAATCAACAAGAGATATCTGTCAACAGTATGCAAATATATGAGTTTCTCATGTAGCTGTGGGGAGGCACAAGTCCAGGTTCCATAGGCAGGCAATGAAAATCCAATGAAGGTCCTTAAGGAGTAGTGGGAGATGTTGGCTGTCCAAAGAAGAGCTGGGAAATTCTCTCTCAATGGTGGAATCACTTGCTCTTTCCAACTGATTGGGTTAAGCATCACTCATTGCTGATGGCAATCTCCCTGATTGATGTAATTATAACCAGCTATCTATGATTTACAACTGCAGTGAATTCAATGGTTACTAAAGTCCATAAATGCCCTTGTATTACAGTTAGCCCTGTAATGCTCAAGTTAGCTTGCTTGACCAAACAACTGGGCACAATTACCTGGCCGAGTTGACACAATAGCCTAACCCTCACAGCCATTATGAACATCAGTGTGCAAATGTTTGTTCATGTCACTATTCTTAGTTCTTTTGTATATATACCCAGTATTGGTAGTGGAGAAGTCTGTGCAAATCACTTGCCCATTTTTTAAATGGGTTGTTTGTCTTTTTATTTTCAAGGTGTAGGATTTTTGAATATGTAGGATATTAGGCCCCTAACAGATACATGGTTACCAAGTGTATTAGTAACATATATCTGGGAAATAACTGTTCTGCATCAAGGGTGCTGTTTCTCATTTAACTATGAGATTTCTTACCCTGTCACTAATTGTAGTATCAAGAAAATTGTAGTTCCAGGAAATGATATGATCATACTATCTGAGAACAGTTACAGACCAATGTTGGACACCACCTATGAATTTGAGGTGCTGTGCCTTATTAAGAGGTTTATTATTACCACCTATGTGCCTTTTGGAATGAGTGGGTATGATGCCAGTATTTTGAATGACAACAATCATCAGCTGATCACAGTAATTACTGCATCAATAATGCCTGCTTCATTACTTCCTCTCTTCCCTTAGACAAGAAAGTAGGTGGTACACACTGATCTGGGAACCAGTTTCAGTAATGTCTGTCCAAAGATGGGATGCAATATCTCTTCTGTTACCTTCTAGAAGTTTGATAACTATAACAATTTTTTTAAAGAGGTCATTTTAAATGTAATTGCCATTCTGTCTAATTTTGTATGTGAAGTCAGGTTCATAATAAAGTTCCTATATGAAAAAAAAATAATGAAACAGTTGTTTTGTTCTTTTGTATAACGCAAATTTCTCATTTTGAATATCAAGCATAGGCTGTTAGTTATTGTATTAGTCAGCCAAAGGGGTGCTGCTGCAAAATATCAGAAATTGGTTGGTTTTTATAAAGGGTATTTATTTGGGGTAGGAGCTTACACATACCAGGCCACAAAGTGTAAGTTACTTCCCTCTCCAAAGTCTATTTTCACGTGTTGGAGCAAGATGGCTGCCGATGGTTCCGAGGGTGCAGGCTTCCTGTATTCCTCCCTTCCAGGGTCTTGCTTCTCTCTGGGTTCAAGGTTCCTTTCTTCCCAGGGCTTGTTTCTTCCAGGGCTCAGGGTTCCTCTTTTCCTGGGGCTGGCTTCTCTTTCCTCTGTGAGCTTATTTCCCAGGGCTCCAGCTTCAGCATCAAAGTCCAACATCAAAACTCCAACATCAAACCCTCAACTCTGTCCTTTGCCATGCCCTAATAACATGGTCCAATGAAAGCCCCAATCATAACTTAATCATGCCCAGACACAGACCAGAATACAAACATAATCCAATATCTATTTTTGGAATTCATAACCATATCAAACTACTATAATTATCATATTCTTTGTTTCATGTTACAGTATCCTCATTAGTTTGGCCACAAGTACTTTCATGTATGTATATATGTATGTATGCAGCATGAATGTATGTATATGTCTGTTTCCCTTCTTCATTCTCCCCTCCCATTTCCCTCCTCCCAAAATAGGAACCATTCTAATGTGTTAAGTATGTATCTTTTAACTATGTGCTTTTTTAAAATGAGTAATATTTATTGGCTTTTTAAAAAAGATTTATTTATTTATTTATTTATTTTATTTCTCTCCCCTTTCCCCCCCACCCCGGTTGTCTGTTCTCTGTGTCTGGTTGCTGCGTCTTCTTTGTCCGCCTCTGTTGTTGTCACCGACACAGGAATCTGTGTTTCTTTTTGTTGCGTCTTCTTGCTGTGTCAGCTCTCCATGTGTGTGGCACCATTCCTGGGCAGGCTGCACTTTCTTTCGCGCTGGGCGGCTCTCCTTACGGGGCACACTCCTTGCACATGGGGCTCCTCTATGCAGGGGACACCCGTGCATGGCATGGCATTCCTTGCGCGCATCAGCACTGCACGTGGGCTAGCTGCACACGGGTCAAGGAGGCCCAGGGTTTGAACCGCGGACCTTCCATGTAGTAGACGGATGCCCTAACCACTGGGCCAAGTCGGCCGCCTATTTATTGGCTTTTAAAATGTTTAGTTTGCATACATGGCATTGTGTTGTCTCAGTCTGTTTCTAACTTTAGTGCACACACCACTATATTTCTGATACATGCATACCTATTCCATGTTTAAGTTTAGTCCAGTCCACTTTTCTAATTGCTACATAGTGCTTGATACTGGGACTCCATCACAATGTTCCTATAATGTCTTTTGGAATGGACACCCAAATGCCACCAAGGGCTTGCCATTCAGAAATACCACTGAACTTAACATTTTCTTATGTGGCCTTTTCCTGTAAGAATTTTATATGATATATGTTTGTACAAAACTGCTTTTTGTTTTGACTGGCCAGAGTTTCTGATAATTGCCACTCCATGATTTCATTAATGGTATCTTTTCTTTATAAAGAGTCTCTTCCATTTGTAATTCCAATACAAATTTAGGAATAGTGTATTCCTGAGATAAATATTCCTGTGATACTATAACTGATTTAATAGGCATATAACTTAAATACGATGTGAAAGTAGCAAATATTACAGAGCTATTGCCCAGTCCCAATGCTTGTCCATTCGTTACTAGTCATATAGAATATTTATATGCCATTTTATTCAAGTTATCTTCAGAATGGCCCCCATGACCAGGTCCCTGTGAAATACAGTATTCTTTTTTCAATTTAGTTATCTTTCCTTTGTCTGTTCCTTCATTCTTCTATCACACCTAATTCTTGATACTGAGAACTTTCTATCTTTTTCTGTGCCTGTTTTCTGGTTTTCTTGAGTCCTGTTCCAGGTGAGGGACATTTCCCAAAGCCTAAAACTCAGATGTAGCAGAAAGAGGCTCTTAGAGAACCCTCCAGCCCCTGTAACACATTGCTCAACTGATGTTCCTTTCAGATCAATTGATCCTTGCTCTGCATGATCCTGGAGACCTAAGAACAGATTTAGATCCCCTGTATTTTATTTTATATACAGATCCTCATTATGTTTATGTATGTGTTACGACAGTGGACATTTATTACATGTCACAATTTCCAGTATTGCAGCCTTTCTTATAAGGCTTCACTTGAAGTCAGGCATCTCCTGGTGAAATGTTGGTAAAGAAGTTTGGTTTTGTAGGCAGCCATCTACAAACAGGAAGGGTGCTCATGAGATTTATCTTGTTGATTTATCTGTTGATTCTTCAAGGTTGAAAGTACACATTTCACCTGTTAAAACATACCTCAAATTTCCAAGTGTGCCTTCTTTTTGCTACTTGTAACTACAGGTTAAAAGTTGTTGTTCTCATAACTATCATGACTCTGTTCCTCAGGTTTGGGCGGAAGTTGGTGCTCAAATTGTGTTTCCTCCAGCTTGCCATCACTGACTCCTGTGTGGTCTTTGCACCCACCTTCCCCATTTACTGCTCACTGCGCTTCTTGGCTGCGTTTTCTGCCCCGTCCATAATGTTAAATTCTGGAATGCTCAGTAAGTCATGACTCAGTCCTCTATATTCTCCCAACTTGAGTTTGATGCTTAATTTCCATTCTTCTGAAGTAAAATCCAATTTGTGTTTTTTTTTTTCAGTGGTAGAGTGGACAATGCCCCAATCCAAAGGCATGGTACTGACAATGATAACCTGTGCCATGAGTGTTGGCCAAATAATTTTGGGAGGCCTGGCTTTTGCCATCCGAAACTGGCGTACACTCCACCTGGTGGTATCTATGCCCTTTTTTGTCTTCTTTCTGTCCTCATGGTATGAGCTTACTTTTATTTTTTATCTTAAAAAGTCCCCTTTTTTGTAACTTTTTTGTTATTAGAGAAGTTATCAGAAACCCCTTTGTGAGAACAAATTTGGGGATCAGTTCATATGGGTTCAACTTGATCCCTAGCCTGACCCATCTGTACTCTGTGTGCCATTTGAGAAGCAGAAAGGGGAGTAGCAATGACCCTCTACCAGGGATGTTGGGACTTTGCTCTTATGGAAATAAAATGCCCTTGAGATTATTTTATAATAGCAACGAAGACATATATATGTAGCTCAAGTGACGGTAGCAGCTAGTATTCTCTGTAAAGGGCTACCTAGTAAATCTTTGAGACTTTATAGGCCCTGTGTTCCCATAGTAACTTCTCGACTCTGCCACCCTAGTGCAAAAGAATCTACAGATAATTCATAAATTCATGGGCATGACTGTTTTCCAATAAAACTGTATTTACAAAACAGTTCTATGGACTAGATTTGACACCAGGGCTTTTGTTTCCTTCCCCTAACCTAGACCAATCATAGAATAAATGAGGATTCCTCTAACTCACTCATCACTAGCTCCATGGAAAATCTGTCTCAAACAGCAGGATTCAGTCCAACCTCAAAGCCTGATTCCTAGTCTGACTATATTACTATATGGTGATGCCATTCTCACCTTTTCTTCATTGTTTACTTTGGATAATGAGAACATGAATGTTAATTCCCCCAGTACAAAGAATTTGTATCTTGGGTCATAAGTTATGGGACAAAATAAACACCTGAGAGTTGACTGAACCTGTGTTTCCTCTTTGATCAGGTGGTTGGCAGAGTCTGCTCGGTGGCTGATTACCACCAACAAACCAGTTGAGGGTTTAAAGGAGCTTAGGAAAGCTGCACATAAGAATGGAATGAAGAATGCTGAAGAGATCCTCACCATGGAGGTGAGCAGTCGAGGGAGGTGGTTATGGATGTGGGAAGTCTATCCTGACATGTCCACTAGTCTGGATCCTTGTAGTGAAGTCAGGGCTGTAATGGCAGACCTGGCTCTGGATCCTCTTAATCCCTGTCCTGTTTCTCGTGGGTGTCAATATTGTTTGGGAGTGCGCTGGAAGAGCATATTCTGCTGCTGCCAACAGTCGCACACAAGATTTCGCACAGGCTGGGAGCACTGAGTTTTCACCATTGCATTGATTGTGCATTGGTCTCACTCTAGCCATGTTGGGGAAGGTAACAAAAACTAACCAGTGCCTTCCTAATTCTTACATGGTGACTTTTTTTTTTTCCTTAATCAGAGGAAATAAGGAACATAGAATAAAGTGTCAACGACTATGCAGAAGCCAGCACAGGGAAAATACAGTTCATTTATTTCTTCCTTCAATCACACATTCTTTCATTTAAGGTACATTTAATGCATGACTAACCTGTGTTAGGTTCTGTTCTAGCCCCAGGACTAGTTATTCAGGTACCAAGAGCATTTCTGAGTGGAGAGGTCTCAGAGAAGTCTTTTTCTTTTTTCCCATCCCAGGTATGGAATGTAGGTGTTGCTGTGGATCATTAGTAAATAATTCATTATGATAGGCACATACAGAACATTTATTGAGCAAATATGCTGTGACTAGCTTGATGCTAGATCATGAATAACAGAACAAGTCAGGGTCCCAGACTTCAAGGAGCTATCATAATAATATGAGAAAGATAAATTTAAATCCAAATGCTTGCAATGATAAGGGAATAGAAAAAAATGGTTGGAGAACAAGGAATATCTACCTTCGTTTTATTAGGAATGCAGAGGATTAGGAGTTAACCAGTCCAAGAAGAGGAATAAAAATTTCTAGAAACAGGTTCAAGGGCAGCATATGATGGAAGGTCATATAGTCCTAGAAGAATGCAGAGACCCCTTTGAAGAAAATTTCAATGCAGAAGAAACAGTGCTCTTGAGATGTTAGACCTCACTGAAGATGGTGGGAAGTAAGGTTTCCCAAGAAATGAAGCCATTGCTCAGAGACAGTGTTACTGAGGGCCCTGATTTGATGGGTAAACCATTACCATGAGCTTTTTAAAGACAAGGAAAACTTGAATCTTAGGTGGAGTCTATATGACAGTCCTAGACTGCCTGCTTACATGATTAATTTATATAAAATTATTTTGGGCAGCATAACTTGTTAGGAAATATTCTTGGGTCCAGTTGCCATAACTAGCATTTTGCTTACCAGGATGGGCTAATCCAGAGAATGAAAACTTAATAAGTACAGGGGCCAAGCAGATAACACATGTGTGTTATTCAAGTTGGATGCAACAAAAAGAACAATGCTTAATCAATGTGAATGACAACTGACAATCACCTCAGTGCCAAGCACAAGTAAGATAGCATTGATCGTGAGAAATAATTGAAATTTGGTTTAGCAAATGGCGTTCATGCATGAGTGGGTAACCAATGTCACTATAATTTAATTTTGTCTTAATATTTACAAATGATTCAGAAATTGGGAGATAGGCCAAAATTCTGATTTTGACCATCTTGGCAACTAAATAAAATTGTGTATAAAATGATTTGTAGCCAGATTAAGTCTCGGGGACAAGTTATGAGCTCAGGACTAGGCTCCTCTTTTATTTCAAAGCTATAACCAGCATCCGAGGTTCACATCCACTGGAGCTGTCATGACTACTGTGAATTATTAGTGAATCAGCCCAGTTGTGGATGTAGCTGTGTTCTTATTTCCGTTGTATTGGCTCTCCCTGACATGCCCTGCTCAGAATGTCCTAGCAACTTAAGCCATTCCACTTGGTATTTACGCAAATACCAATGTGTTGATTACTCCAGTTTTGGGAGTTTAGGTGGCCTAATAAATGACACACATCTCCCCTTTCCAATTCCAAACAACTGAGGGATAATGCAGCGGTCACACAGATGGAGTTTGAAATGTTTACACTTTACTACCCTGAAATCTGTGTTAGAGAATGTGGCTTTACACCTCTGTCAACCATGGCTTTCTAATACTTTATTCAAG
Source organism: Dasypus novemcinctus (assembly GCF_030445035.2). Lineage (NCBI taxonomy): Eukaryota > Metazoa > Chordata > Mammalia > Cingulata > Dasypodidae > Dasypus > Dasypus novemcinctus. The sequence continues at coordinate 11,379,767 of NC_080682.1, forward strand.
AATTGAAATTACTCATCGATCAGAGGTTTCCCCAGGATGGGCCGTCTGCCATGCTAAACATGTGAATGACCTAGAGGGCAGACCAGAATACAATCTCCCTGAATTGTTTTGAGTGTAGAGCATAAGGAATGAAGAATATGCCCATTCCCTGCTCCCATGATCAACACTCAAATGTCTAAATACTTCACGGGCAGCTGAGGTTATGTTAACAGGGGCCAGGAGTGTTTCTCTTTCAAAGTCCCTCCACCTGGAGGAACAGGGGGAAATTGCCCAACCTGGTCCGTGTCCCAACCTCTGGTATTTCTGAGGTAACTTATCTTTGGTTCACCTTCTGCCAGCCTCATTCTAGTCAGTCCCTGACATATCCTTTCTTTACTCTTAGTGTAGTTCCTTCTTTATCTTCCGATCAGTCTTCCCACTCCTCATTATGTCATTACTGATCCTTTGGTGCAATATGGTCTTTTCTACCTTCTTGTCAGTTCCAAGCTCCATATATTCCAAATTCCCTCATGCTCTCTCCTCACCTTGGCTCCGTTTCCTCCTCCCATTCCAGTGTGACTTGTCCAGCCTTTTGCATTTGTCATCTTTTATCTCAAAGTGGTCCCGCTCCAGTACAAACCCAAGAACTCCTGCTCCATGGCAGTCAAGTCTGAGTTACATTCTCCACATACTTTCTTAAGTGTGCACTAACCACTATGGGTCATTTCCCAGTCAAACCATATAAGAAAAATACTTACAAATTGTCTCCTTACAAATTCTACAGTGGCACCACTTATCTGGTGGTGTGTTATGGTAATCATGAAAGACCAATGCAAATTCTCTTACTGAATCCTTTTTAGATTTCTGTAACATCCACCAAAAATCATGGTTTATTTCCCAACTACTGAGCATTTAGAAATTTTGGCATCTAAATGACATAAAAATTTAATTTTGAAAGGAATGACTGTCAACTTACAGTATCCCTGATCTAATTCCCAAACACCTTTCAAAAGCTCTTATGTTTCATTGCTCTATTGGTTCTGTAATTTGTGATCTTTCAACTTCTAAATGCACTCAGCCCTGGTTACCATTCTAATCTCAGTGACTATCCCAGGGTGTGATACCCAATGACTCATCATTTGTAAATGAATGAATAGATTTGGAGAAAAAAAGTATTTGAATAGAAACCAGCTTATAGAGCCCCTTGTATGACATACTAGTTGGTTTTTTTTTTTTTAGTTTATCCTGAAGGCAACCTGGAATCTGTAAGCAGGGTAGTGATAGGTTTCAATTTGTGGTTGAGGGAAATCAGCAAAACTGAAGAGGCACGAGGCCAGGAGTATGCTGGTCAATGTTTACTAACACCCCTTGCACTCCAGAAACAAATGAACAAACAAATACCCTAATTTAAACTATTTGCTTATTTCTGTAATGCAAATACCCCACCAAGGATGATTTTAAGTTACCTCTGTGATATTTTAGGGATGCCTTCATCCTCTCAGAGAATTTTCTCAGCAGGCTACATGGAAATTGTTTCAATGGTAAAAAATTGAATGATAATAGTGCTAATATTTATTAGTAATCAATAAGTATTCAATCTATCCTAGATATATCTTTATATATTTATTTTTTATTTCATGTATTTCTTACAAGATCCTTGTAAGATAGGTGTTTCCCACCCTCCGTTTCCTTTCTTAAAATGACAGTGAATCAGAAGAGGCACACAGAAAATTAGTTATATTTCCAAGGTCAGATACCTAGCCAGTGGTTTTTCAAGCCCTCGTTCACTGTCTTTTAAGGTATCTGATCTGGGAATAAAACATACTTCATCAAGATCTTCCCAGCTTTCTTCCTCATATTTCATTCTACGCATTTCAACCATGGAGGAACAACATGCTAGGATTTCCCTGAAAGAGAGTGAGCCAAGGACCAAAATAACAGCTGAGAAAAATCACTCTCCTTACAGAAATAGAAAAGGGCAGTGTAAAAAAAAAAAGAAAAGAAAAAAAGGAAAAAAGAAAGAAAGAAAAGGGCAGTCCACTGAGAACCCAAGCTCAGTTCCTTGGTCTTCCACATCTATTTAGTATAAATAAGGTTTGTTCCCTAATCAATCAATGTAATACACCATATAAACAGATTGAAGGAAAAAAATCACATGATTATATCTATAGATGCAGAAAAAGCATTTGACAAAATACAGCACCCATTCTTGATAAAAACACTCCAAAAGATCGGAATACAAGGAAATTTTTTGAACATGATAAAGAGTATATATGGAAAACCTAAAGCCAACATTGTTTACAATGGAGAAATCCTAAAATCCTTCCCTCTAAACTCAGGAACAAGACAAGGATGCCCATTGTCTCCGCTCCTATTTAACATTGTCTTGGAAGTACTTGCTCGAGCACTGAGGCAAGAACCAGATATAAAAGGCATTCAAATTGGAAAGGAAGAAGTCAAAATTTCATTATTTGCAGATGACATGATCCTATACATAGAAAACCCTGAGAAGTCTACAACAAAGCTTCTAGATCTCACAAATGAGTTTAGTAAAGTCGCAGGTTATAAGATCAATGCGCAAAAATCAGTAGCATTTCTGTACACCAATAATGAGCAAGATCAGGAGGAAATCAAGAAACAAATACCATTCACAATAGTAAATAAAAAAATCAAATACTTAGGAATAAATTTAACTAAAGAGGTAAAAAAACTTACACACCGAGAACTATACAAGACTGTTCAAGGAAATCAAAGAAGACCTAAATAAATGGAAGAATATTCCTTGTTCATGGATAGGAAGACTGAATATTATTAAGATGTCTATCCTACCAAAACTGATCTACACATTCAATGCAATCCCAATAAAAATCAACACAGCCTTCTTTAAGGAACTAGAAAAACTAACTATGAAATTTATTTGGAAAGGAAAGAGGCCCCGAATAGCCAAAGACATACTGAAAAAGAAAAACGAAATTGGAGGAATCACACTACCTGACTTCAAAACATACTACAAAGCTACAGTAGTGAAAACAGCATGGTATTGGCATAAGGAGAGACACACAGACTAATGGAATCAAATTGAAAGTTCTGATATAGAACCTCACATATATAGCCATATAATATTCGATAAAGCCACCAAACCCTCTCAACTGGGAGAGAATGGCCTATTCAACAAATGGTGCCTGGAGAACTGGATAGCCATATGTAGAAGAATGAAAGAGGATTACCATCTCACACCTTATACAAAGATCAACTCAAGATGGATCAAAGACCTAAATATAAGAGCCAAGACCATAAAAACCTTGGAAAGCAGTGTAGGGAAACATCTACAGGACCTTGTAATACGAAATGGCTTCATGAACATCACACCAAAAGCATGAGCAGCAAAAGAACTAATAGATAAATGGGACTTCCTCAAAATTAAAGCCTTCTGCACCTCAAAGGAGTTTGTCAAGAAAGTAAAAAGGGAGCCCACACAGTGGGAGAAAATATTTGACAACCATATATCTGATAAGAAACTTATAACTTGCATATATAAAGAACTCATATATCTTGAAAATAAAAAGATAAACAACCCATTTAAAAAGATTTAAACAGACACTTCTCCAAAGAAGAAATACAAATGGCTAAAAAGCACATGAAAAAATGCTCCAAATCTCTAGCTGTTAGGGAAATGCAAATCAAAACTACAATGAGATACCATCTTACTCCCATAAGATTGGCAGCTATGAACAAAACAGAATACAAATGCTGGAGAGGATGTAAAGAAAGGGGAACACTCATCCACTGCTGGTGGGAATGCGGAAGGATCCAACCATTCTGGAGGACAGTTTGGCGGTTTCTCAAAAAACTAACCATAGATTTGCCATATGACCCAGCAATACCACTGCTGGGTATATACCCAGCAGAACTGAAAACAAGGACACAAACCGATATATGTACACCAATGTTCATAGCAGCATTGTTCACTATCGCCAAAAGTTGGAATCAACCCAAATGCCCATCAACAGATGAGTGGATCAATAAAATGTGGTATATACACACAATGGAATACTACTCGGCTGTAAGAACAAATACACTACAAACACACGTGATAACATGGATGAATCTTGAGAACCTTATGTTGAGTGAAGCAACCCAGGCATTGAAGGACAAATACTACATGACCTCAATGATATGAAATAAGAAAGCTGCCTCAGAGAGCTAGAGACTGGAAAAGAGGCTTACAGGAAATCGGGGGGTGGAGGAAGGATGTGAGCCGACGTCTGCAGGGGTGGAATTTATGATGAGCTGGCGGTAAGTATGAACACAAAGAAGAGATAAAATGGGGGCACGGGGTTGCCTTTGGGTGGGGCTTTGTGGGTTTGAGGGGGGCTGGGGATGGGCGGATGGGTAATATTGCCCAAAAAGTGGGGGGAGGGAGGGGTAGCATACAAACATAGGAGAGTGTCAGGTGTTGGTTGAGAGTAAAATGCTGAGAAAATCGTATCAAAATATAATTAAGAGGGTTACCTGTTTAGGATGCTAGGAAGGGATGGTCTGATGCAGGACAGGCTCCTGGGGAATGTCTGAATGCTCATTTTGCCAGAGTGGGTGGTACCATTGGGTAGAGACCCAAGTAGTGAGAGTTGGGGTGGACCCACATCCTGGGGAGGACTAATGCCATCAAATAGAGGGAACCGTATCTCTCGAGAGAAAGGGTGGCTCCCAGGGCATTGGGGCAGTTGAGCAAGTTGGGCCCTGAACACTGTTGCAAGTGTCTCTGGACATGGCTCCTCGGGAAATGGAGGTTGGATGTCACTGTGGGCACCAAGGGGATGGGAAAATGGATGTTAAATGTGTGGAACCAAAGTAAATGTGGGGTAAGAGAGGAGTTTAGCGAGAGTACACAAGGATGGATATAAATAATGTAATATTACACCATAAACATATAGGGGACGACAGACTAATAATGTAAACCATAATGTAAAACATAGGATAACTAAAAATTTAGAAAACTGTATATCCTAAAGTATGGACCACAATGTAAGCACAGATGTCACCTTGTTTGAAAGCTATTATCTCAGAGTCTGTACATCAGTTTAAGTAAATATGATATGAATAAGTTATAAGACTATCGCTGTGGAAGGGAAAAGGTTTTATGGTAGATGTGTGGGAGTACTGTATATTGTATATATGAATTACTGTGGTCTAGGGCTCTTGTGAAGAGAAGTTCAATAATTAGGGAAAAAGAAAAGAAAAAGATAGGATGTAGAATTTTTCCAAGTCAACACATATTCTATATCTAACCTTTAAACCCATCACTATATGCCATTTTACTAGTAAGGGATCCTGACATTATATTGGGCTTCAATTTTCAGGAAGTTTTGGATCAAAGAGTGGTTCAACAATGGCAGTGGAGGAATACTGGTATAGAACACTATTAACAGGTGATATATGGCTGACAGGGAGCTATACAGGGCATATGTCCAGGGTGCATGGTAATGTTTGGATATACTCATAGTGGCAACAATTAAAAACTACAGCTGGAGGGGTACTGGGTTCCTGGCCGGGGGTGCTCTGTTGTGGTCCCTAGGGGAGCAGCTGCAGTCCCCCAGGTGCAACGGTAAGGACCAGGAAGGAATGAGGGTCCAACAGTGAGACCATGATACTAATGACTATGCTTGTGAGCCTATATGCCTGAAATAAGAACAAGGCCTAGAGCAGCACTGTGCCTAGGAATTTCCTCCTGACAGCCTTCATGTTACTCAAATGTGGCCAGTCTCGAAGCCAAACTCAGCATGTAAATGCAATGCCTTCCCCACAGCGTGGGACATGACACCCGGGGATGAGCCTCCCTGGCACAGAGGGATCACTACCAAGTACCAACTGATGATGCAACTGGAAAATGACCTTGAATTAAAGGTTCAATGCGGATCAGCAGAATATCCCTTTAAAATGCTGTTTGACCTAATGTAAGGGGGAAATGGAAAGGAGAAATGAGTTTATATGGCTACGAGTCTCTGAAAAAGAGTCTGGAGGTTGTCAGAAGGATTGCCCTTATGCATACCTGAGCAGAGTCTAAGAGACAGATAAAGTAGATACAACCCCAGGTATTGGTTCCTTTGAGGGCTAAAGAGACCCTCGGGTTCTATGGTCATGGCAAATGGGGTTCACTGCCATGTCAGATGGCCCTTCTTTGGAGCTGGTGTTTCTGCGTGATGAAACTGGACTCAGATGGGATCTCTTTTCACAAGGCTTTCATGCTACTTTACTGGAATTGTAGTTGGTGTTGGGGTTTAAGATATATTTAGGGGATTTGAATCTCTGGACTGACAATATGATAGCCAGGCCCTGAGCCTCAACAGACTTCAGCTCCTACACTCTGATTTATTGGATTCACCTCACTCAGCTAAGATGGAGTTGAAGAAGGACAACCACCACACCATGGAGCCTAGAGTGCCGACAACTGAAAGCAGGAGGATTACATCCAGTATCCATGTGGAATCTGAGCCTCCTCTTGACATAGAGGTGCAACAGACACAACCAATCCAAGGTCCACAGAGAAAAGGTGGCATTGGAGTGGGAAAAGTGGCCATGGTGGCTGATGGGTATGGGGAATGTCAGGAAGAGATGAGATGTGGAGGCATTTTTGGGACTTGGAGTTGCCCTGGATGGTGCTTCAGGGGCAATCACCAGACATTGTAAATCCTCCTAGGGCCCACTGGATGGAACGTGGGTGAGTATGGGCTATGATGTGGACCATTGACCATGAGGTGCAGAGATGCCCAGAGATGTACTTACCAAATGCAATGGATGTGTCATGATGATGGGAGTGAGTGTTGCTGGGGGGGGAGTGGTGGGGTGGGGGTGGTGGGGTTGAATGGGACCTCATATTTTTTGAATGTAATATTTTTACAAAATGAATAAAATTTAAAAAATAAAATAAAAGGGAAAAAAATTTAAAAAAAGAAAAGAAAAGAAAAAAAGGAAAAAAAAAAAAGGAAGAAAAGGGCAGTCCACTGAGAACCCAAGCTCAGTTCCTTGGTCTTCCACATCTATTTAGTATAAATAAGGTTTGTTCCCTAATCCACAATGTTTTATTTTGCTCTCTCTGACCTGACTCCATCACCATGCACCTTTGTCCATGGCCAGCCACCCTCTCTAGGTGCATGTGCTTGATGTCGTTGACACCTTATTTCCCTGAGACGCGTTGATCTCCCTGCTTCCCCTGTCATACCACTTGCATACCTGTAATCCCATGGTTAATATCTAATTTTTCTGGTAGACAGAAAGGAAGTCATCTGTCTTGTCCTCTGTTGTGTGTGCAACGCTCTCCACAATGCCTACCACTTTGTTGTCAACTGATAAATATGTATTGTTGTTGTTGAAGGTTTTGAGATCTGCCATGCAGGATGAACTGGATGCAGCAGAGAACAAACCTTCTGTGAGTGACTTGTTCCGCACACCCAACATGTGCAAAAGGATGTGCATCTTGTGCTTTATAAGGTAGGCTCCAGAAGCTAAGAGAAATATTGATATATTGGAAAGCTTGTGCAAATCTTGTTTTAAAGAACATAAAAGTCATTTGGGAGGAAAGAGTTGAGATTAAAGAGGAAATGATACAAAAAGGTACATCTGTAAGTACACTATGTTTGGTGTAGTGTAAATATTATAAAATGACTCACTCAGAAACATATGGTGAGGTTGTATATTTCCCATCTACCTGACTCATCACTGGAGACTAATGTTGAGAACGTCAAATATACTTTCACCTTTAAATTTCTCCCTTTTAAAATTTGAATTATGATTAAAGCAAATCTGTCTTAATTTGCCAGGCTGCTATGACAAATGCCACACAATGGGTTGGCTTAAACAATGGGGATTTATTGACTCACAGTTTTGAGGCTAAAAGAAGTCCAAAATCAAGATATTGGCAAGACTTGCTTTCTCCAGGGGTCTGTAGTTTCTGGCTCTGGCTGCCGGCCATCCTCGCGGTTCCTCGGCTTCTATCTCTGCTTCCAGTCGCACAGTGATATCCTCTTCTTTTTTCTTCTGGGACTTCCGGGTCCTCTTTATAAAGCCTCCAGAATATGCATTAAGACCTACCCTGATTTCAGTTGGCCAAATCTTAACTAAAATTAAGGGTTTTTTACTCCCTTCAAAAGTTCTTCGAAAGGTCCTGTTTAAAATGGGTTCACAGGGATGCAGATTAAGAGCATGTGTTTGTTGGGGTACCTAAATCAACCTATCATAGTCTGCCCTCTGGACCTCCAAAAGACATGTTTTCCCCTCATGCAAAATATATTCACCCCTCACAACATCCCAAAAGCCTGAAGCTGTTTTAACAGTTCTAAGTACAAGGTCTCTTCAAAATCAGTTACGCATGTGGTCCATCCTGGGGAAAATTCCTGTCTGTGAACTTGTGAGACTTGGAAATCAACATATATGCTTCCAAAATACAATGGTGAGACAGGCATAGGATAGACATTCTCATTCAACAAGGGAGAAATTAGAAGGAAAACAAAGTTTGCAGGTCCCAAAGAAGTCTGAAATCCAGCAGACTTCAGGTCCGAGAGTTAGGTGTGGAAGGTTGCTTGGTCCTCCAGGCTTGCTTGCTGCACCCTTTCCATGCTCTCTCCAAATGCTGAGGCTTAGGCCCCTCCCTCTCCGAGCACTGGAGTAGCAGCTTCACTCTGCCTGAAAACTGGGGTGAGGGTCCCATCTGCTCCAAGCTTTGTGGTGTTATAGCTGAACTCTCCCTGAACATGGGGTAGAGGCCCTACTCCCTCCAAATGCAGAGGTGAACTCCTGCTTTCCACACACGTTAATGGTTCCTCTCTCTTGGCCCAAGGACGTTGCTTTAGTCCGGACCTCTGCTACCCCTGAAGTCATTATTCCTTCAATCTGTCCCATCTCTGTCCCTTTCAGTCCAAGCTGGAGTGCTTCTGTTCATACTAAATTCTCAAAACCTTGTCACCCTTGTGACATCTGATGAAAAGATTTCCCATAGGTCCTTCTCAGACAAATACATTTCCAAGCCTGACTCTCTCTGAGATGGCTGACTGGACCCATCTTCAGCCACACTCTTTAGCAAAAGGTTAGCCACATCCTTGTGTGGAGCCCTGTTCTCTGGGGACTTGCTTTCCAGAAGTTCAGAGAAAGTCCTGAGAGAGCTGCTTCTGGCCCTCGTCTCAGAGCACACTATCTGGATAGGCTGAGAATTTTCCAAATCATTAACTAGTGGTTCCATTATATTAACAGTTTAGACCTCAGTTTATCTCTTTGTGCTCTCATTTTACTCTAAGCAGCAAGGAGAAACCAGGCTGCACCTTCCGCACTTAGCTTGGAAATCTTCTCAGCTAAACATCCAAGCTCATTGCTTACAAGTTCTGCCTTCCATCCAATATCAGAACACAATATCACTAAGTAATCTGCTACTTTACAACAAGGATCACATTTCTGCCAGTTTCCAATAACACACTCATCATTTCACTCTACAGCATCACCAGGAAGTACCTTTAACATCCGTATTTCTACCCACAGTCTCTTCAAAGCCATCTAGGCTTTTTCGACAAGCATCTCACAATTATTCCAGGCTTTACCCATTACCCAATTCCAAAGCCACATCTACATTTTTAGGTATTTGTAATAGCAGAATCCCATTTTACTTCTTTAGAGTTAGGAGAGAACTTTTAAATATATATGTGATTTATTAAAGATATAAAAAGAACAAAGAAATAAACTACTATATGCCCAATTCCAAGCTTAAGAAATACAACATTACTGGTACAATTGAATAATATTGTATACCCCTACCTAGCCACATTCTCATTGCTTTTTTTCTGAAGGTAGCCTGTGGGATATAATCATTCCAGTTCTTTGACCTTCCTACATGTGTTTTCATTCATGAGCATTATATAATATTTTCCCTGTTTTTCAACTCCATGTGCTATCATGCTGTACATCTTCTTCTAAAACGTGCATTTTTGTTCAAGATTTTGCCTGTAAGATTTATCACAATAACACATGGTCAATAAGAAGAAAGCATAGAAGTGCAATCATTTTAAAAATGTATTTCTCCATCCCTCTTCAGCTCTGTTTTCAGACTCTCTGGTGATTTCTTTGCCCCTGCATGAAACTTCTGACAACTTCAAGTCTTATTCTTTCTCTAACTACTAAAAACCTCTAGTCCTTTCACCTTCATAAAGTTACATGTGAAAATAAAATAATAACACCTTCATGCAGAATTGAAGCTTCTATGCTATCCTACCCCAAGCCTACTTTGTTTTTTTTTGTTTGTTTGTGTTTTTTTTTAAGATTTTATTTTTTAGAGCAGTTGTAGGTTAACAGAAAAACTACACAGAAAGGACAGAGTCTTTCTGTAATATTTTGTGACCGACACCCACCCCCACAATTTTCCCCATTAACATTTTGTTGTTGTTGTTTTGTATTTTTTTATTCATTTTTTTAAAAATATTACATTAAAAAAATATGAAGTCCCATTCAACCCCACCGCCATACACCCCACTCCCCCCACAGCAACATTCTCTCCCATCATCATGACATATCCATTGCATTTGGTAAGTACATCTCTGGGCATCGCTGCACCTCATGGTCAATGGTCCACATCATAGCCCATACTCTCCCACGTTCCATCCAGTGGGCCCTGGGGGGATCTACAATGTCCCATAATTGTCCATGAAGCACCACCCAGGACAACTCCAAGTCCCAAAAATGCCTCCACATCTCAACTCTTCCTCCCATTCCCCGCACCCAGCAGCCACCATGGCCACTTTTCCCACACTAATGCCACATTTTCTCTGTGGACCTTGGATTGGTTGTGTCCATTGCACATCTATGTCAAGAGGGGGCTTAGATTCTACATGGATACTGGATGTAATCCTCCTGCTTTCAGTTGTCGGCACTCTAGGCTCCATGGTGTGGTGGTTGGCATTCTTCAACTCCATGTTAGCTGAGTGGGGTAAGTCCAATAAATCAGAGTGTAGGAGTTGAAGTCTGTTGAGGTTCAGGGCCTGGCTATCATATTGTCAGTCCAGAGATTCAAATCCCCTAGATATATCTTAAACCCCAGCACCAACTACAATTCCAGTAAAGTAGCATGAAAGTCTTGTGAAAAGAGATCCCATTTGAGTCCAGTTCCATCACGCAGAAACACCAGCTCCAAAGAAGGGCCATCTGACATGACAGTGAACCCCATCTGCCATGACCCGTGGGTCTCTAGCCCTCAAAAGAACCAATACCTGGGGTTGTATCTACTTTATCTGTCTCTGAGACTCTGCTCAGTTGTGCATAAGGGCAATCCTTCTGACAACCTCCAGACTCTTTTTTAGAGACTCATAGCCATATAAACTCATTTCTCCTTTCCATTTCCCCCTTACATTAGGTCAGACAGCATTTTAAACTCCTGTTATTATATGTAGACAGGGATATTCTGCTGGTCTGCGTTGAACCTTTAATTCAAGGTCATTTTCTAGTTGCATCATCAGTTGGTATTTGGTAGTGATCCCTCTGTGCCAGGGAGGCTCATCCCCGGGTGTCATGTCCCACGCTGGGGGGAATGCACTGCATCTACATGCTGAGTTTGGCTTCAAGACTGGCCACATTTGAGTAACATGAAGGCTGTCAGGAGGAAACTCCCAGGCACAGTGCTGCCCAAGCCTACTTTGGAAGCCTGTGAGTTGTTGGGGTTGGAGAGAGGTTATTGTTGACTATTTCTCCATTTAACTTCATCGTGCTTCTTCTCTTTCCCTCTGATGTCCCACACATTAGTGCAGATCTCTGAATCCTTGACAGAGTGAAGGAAAGGAGAGAAAAATGTGCAGGAAAGATCTTGCTTGCATTGCTGTGATATGGGGTGGTATCTTGTGCATTAGGTGTCTAAAGCTAGTTCTCTCTGGGTATAGTAAAGCATCAAAATGGACCCATTTCCCTTAGGTGCTCTTTTGGGGTAATTAGAGGACCCCAGTAGAAACAGTTTGTTATATTTCATTTCTTATAGTACAAATAATGAATGCTCCTTTGCCTTGATGCTTTAATTTTGTTTTAGCTCTCGGGTTTCAAGTGTATAAAACCTAGTTGGAGTCACCTTCCTTCCCAAGCACTCCTTGAGTTAGAATTAGAAATGAATTCTGGCCTATTCTTGCTTCTATAGAGCCCATAGCTACTCTATGAAAATAAAAAGAAAAACATGCATCCATGCATGTATCAGAAGAAACCTTGGGAAGCAGATGTGGCTCAACTGATAGAGCATCCGCCTACCATATGGGAGGTCCAGGGTTCAAATCCAGGGCCTCCTGGCCCATGTGGTGAGCTGGCCCACACACAGCGCTGCCTGCCGCGCGCAAGGAATGCCATGCCATGCTGGAGTGTCCCCCACCTAAGGGAGCCCCACGCGCAAGGAGTATCACCACGCACACGGAGAGCTGATGTAACAAGATGATTCAATGAAAAGAGATAAAGATTCCTGGTGCCACCAAGAATGCAAGGGGACACAGATGAACACAGAGCAAAAGGATACAGAGAGCAGACAACTGGGGGTGGGGGGGGAAGGGGAGAGAAAAAAATAAAATAAATCTTTTAAAAAAAAGTAGAAACCTTTCTAGCCATTTCTCTCTTCCTCTCAGTCTTTCTTTTCAGTCTCTACCCACACTCCTTTCTCTCTACTTTGACACCTCAGGCAGATGGCAACTGCTTCTTACCTTTAAATTCATCAGACATATGTCCAGTCCCAGTTACTGTGCTCCCCAATCCAGGGGACACATCTCAAGCTCGCCTAAATAATCTCCTTGAAGCATCAATCACTATACTTCAGGCAAAGGGGGACTTCTCCCCACTGGGGACAGGGGCGCAGGGAGGAAGATCTCAGCTGATAGAAAACCCTCTCAAAGTACTTCTTGCCCTAATTCCCAAGATATTAGTCCCTTGATGTTCATCCTCATATGACATTGTTGGAGAAATGTAGTTAAAAGCAAAATCTACAGCCAACCCTGAAAGCTCTCTAAAACAGTAGAAGAGAAAGAAAACCATTTTATTATTGAATAAGCATTAATCCCAAATGTGATGTGCATTGAAATTGCAAAGACAGGAAGAAATCTTACCCTTCTATGTAGCCAGGCTGGTATAACCCATTATGTCACGTGTTCTCAAGATCACTAGTCCTGAAGTAAGGACATCCTCTAGTATTTGTCACACATAGTTCCATAAATTCACCTGGTAGTTGGGATGGCTCTGTGTTTGCTACTTGCCTTTATCCAAAGGAAAAATAAACTATCTGCATGACAGGAGGCAGTTTTGAAACTTGGAGCCAAAGTTAGGCTCCTGTGCTCCCACAGAGGCTGGGAGTAGGAGAACTTTCATCTTTGATTACATTTGTAGAAAATGGTTCCCAGGTTACTGAAGAAAGAGTCCTGGGTTATAAACAGTCAAGAAGCTTATATAACCTTTCAAAAGAGATGCATACATCCCAAAGGGGCAGAGAAAGAATTCACAGTTTCAAGTTTTCTGAAGTAAAGACTCTGAAAAATGGGGTGGAATCTCTTTCACCTTTTGCATCAGGGGAAAACATTTTTTTTTTTTTCTTTTCAATTTCTAATACCTTACATTATCCAGTTTGGGAGGCGGGCTCAGGTTATATTTTTCTGCCACTGCCAACTATATTCTTGGGTTTTAAGAGAAAGCAAAATCTGTATTCCCATTTTTACATACAGCCATGTGATTATTTTATGATTATTTTACCATCATTGCCTTAAAAATAAATACACAAAACACAAGACCATGGCTTTGTTCTTTAAAGCTGACCACTGGCTGCTTGGGGCAATTTTATCATCAATTGCAGAACAAAAGTTCCAAATGTTATGACACTTGTCTTTGCTCTTTTGTTTACAGATTTACAAGCACAATATCCTCCATGGGCCTGATTCTCAACCTTCAGCACTTGGGAAGTAACATTTTCCTGTTCCAGGTTCTCTTTGGTGCAGGCAGCTTCCCAGCCAATTTCCTTGCTCTTTGGGTACTAAATCTCTTGGGCCGTCGAGTAAGCCAAGCACTTTTCATGTTCTTGACTGGACTTTGCATTCTGCCCATACCTTTTGTACCCCAAGGTGAGAGAAGCCTGGAAACTGGGGAAAGAAATCTTCTCTTCATTTCTCAAGGATTCTATTGGTTACACCTGCCTGAAGCAAGAAAGAGGCGGAGGTGCCACTTGAGGTCTAAGGATTCCCTTAAACTAATTTGAGGGTTTGGTCCAGATTCTAGCAAATGGTTGGGTGGAGAAGAGCCAAAGACCAGCAAGGGTGGCATAGATGTGTGGTTGTCCTCTCCACATTCCAGAAGGATCTGGAAATGGGGTGGTTCATTCCTGACAGTTTCTCTAGAATAAAAAATGATCATTTGCCCTTTGTCTGATGCCAGTTAAAAGCATGGAGGCATAGGCCTTGCAGTTGTTTCCCAAAGTGTGGCCCAATACTGTCACTTCCAATGACTAGGTATTTTCTTACTGCTACAACCTCAGGGACTTGTCTACAACCTGATCTCTATGGGGCCGCTCATGAGTGCTGTTTTAAGTCAACGTGATGTTAATCTTTGCTTAGAGAAGTCTTAAAACCAAGGACATCAAATCCCTTGTCTTCAAGCAGATGTGTTTACTGTGTACATCTCTGCTTGAGAAAGGGAAGTTCAAGAGCTGGACTCATTCCCTGTTTGACTACTTGACTAAATTCATGGAATGATCATATGTAATGGTTAACCTCACCGATCTCCAGGCTCACTGAGGACTTCACAGGACTCCAGATTAGGTGGTCTCCATTCCTTCCTGAATGTCATCGGTGATGAAAATGTGCTGCCTTACAACATGACATACTGCCATGTTGTAAATCTCTCATGAGATTTTTTAAAATTTATTTTTAAAAGATACTTAGATTACATAAAATGTTACATAAAAAAATATAAGATTCCCATATGCCCCACTCGCCACACTTCCCACTTTTCCCCACATTAACAACCTCTTTCATTAGTGTGGTACATTCATTGCAATTGATGAATACATTTTGGAGCATTGCCACACAGCATGGGTTATAGTCTACATTGTAGTTTACACTTTGTCCCACTCCATTCCATAGGTTATGGCAGGATATATAATGGCCTGCATATGTCTTTTTAATGACATTCAGGACAAGGAACATTTTTAATGCATTTTTTTCTATGATAATAGCTAAGTAACGACTAATTATACAGATGATAAATTACCAGAAGGTGTAGCTATCACATTCAATTAAAAACTGTATTACTTTCTAAAAGGGAGTTCAGAACTTGAAAGCATTATTCTTTCTTTGCCTGTGGGTGAAAATTAAGTTACTAGTTAATAACTAATTCGGTTATCAGGGGTCAGCAACCTCTGCTTTTACACCCAGATGCTGCTGCAAGGGCCAGACAAGGGCTGGAGCCTGTTGGGAATAATGGATAGAGGCCACATTTGCTAGGAAAAGCATATGAACTCAACCTTGACCTACTAAAAGATCCATGGACTCCTGCCCTTTTCTACCTCCCCATAGCACTGAGAAACAAATGGGGAGATTTTAAAAAAAAGGGCAGGAAGTTTCTTTTTAATTGCATTGAAAAGTGACTCTGAAACTCCCTTTCGGTGGCCTTTTTTTTTTCCGAATAAAGATTCCTATTCTTGAATCCTTATACCTGAAACCTTCAGACCGTCCATCTGTCCACAGACAGAAAAGCCGTGACCTTTCAATATTCTGTTGTGCAATCCTTGCCAATATTAACATTGTGTCTGCACTATATTTTTAAGTTCCCCAGGACATATATAAATCTTCAGCTCCCCGATAATGGCCCACACAATAGTCCTGTATTCTACAGGGAAGGGGTAGGAGGCACTGCACAGAATAAATGAAAGTGAATTCCTGCCAGACTCACCTTCCCCTCTCCTCCTTTAGGCAAAACTCAGATGTGCAGGGAAAGTAAGTGCAATTCATTCAGATCTCTTTGACTCATGGTTTGAGCCAAACCATGATGATAAGTGTCACTTTTCTTGGGTTACATGCAGCTCAGCATTGTCCTTCGCTGTACAATTTCTGTATAATGTATTACAAACCTGCAAAGCCCTCCAGTAGGGTCTTTTCAAACTTTAATTTGGAGGATGCTCATTTCTTCAGCCCAAATGGTTTTTTTCTCTCCAGATGTACAGACCCTGTGCGTGGCTTTGGCAATTTTGGGAACGGTCGCTTCTACTGCCTCTCTGACCATTAATACCATCTACTTCACTGAACTCATGCCCACCACGGTCAGGTATGACAGTGCATGGACACTCTGTCAGGAATGAAAACTGAACTCTCCCTGCTGAATGGCAGGCATTGAGAGAATAGAGCTGTGGCTGGTTATAAGAAGGAATTACTAGTCACAATAATACCAAGAAATGCATAGCTAATGTTTATGGAAAGCTCCACACGGGTGTGCACGGTGGTGAAATCTTTAACACACCACCTCATTTAATTGTTAGAATCAACTATCAGGGTAAGTGTCATGGGTATCAGCATTTTAGAAACGATTAAACATGGTAAATGGATGTGGCTCAAGTGATAAGGCCTCTACCTACCATATGGGACGATGCAGATTTGATCCCTGGGGCCTCCTGGTGAAAAAGAAAAGAAAGCGTGCCTGCGCGGCGAGCCAGCGCCCACATGGCAAACCAAGTGCCCATGCGGTGAGCCGAGTGATCACGTGGTGAACCGAGTGCCCATACAGTGAGCCCACACAAGTGCCTGTGTGGCGAGCCGAGTGCCTGCGTGAGTACCCACGTGGCGAGCCGAGTGCCCACTGGTGAGCCTACTGCCCACAGGAGTACCCACATGGCAAGCCAAATATGCACACAAGTACCCACACGGCAAGCCAAGTGTCCACATGGTGAGCCAAGTGCCCATGCAAGTGCCCACTCGGTGAGCCGAGTGCCCATGTGGTGAGCGGAGTGCCCATACGAGTGCCTGCATGCTGAGCCAGTATCTGCAAGGCAAGTCAGTGCCTGTGCAGTAGCCGAGTGCCTGCACGGTGAGCTGAGTCCCCGTGCAAGTGCCTGCATGGTGAGCCAAGTGCCCGCATGAGTGTGCATGTGGTGAGCCGGGGCCCGCATGGCGAGCCAGTGCCTGCGTGGTAAGCCGAGGGCCCGGGCCAAGTCCCCACATGGTGAGCTGAGTGCCCATGCAGCAGGCTGAGAGCCCACACGATGAGCCAGTGCCAGCTCCAGTGAGTCACACAGCAAGATGATGACGCAATGAAAGAGAGACAAGGGGAGGGTCAAGGTGAAGCTCAGCAGAGACCAGGAACTGAGGTAGCGCAATTGACAGGGAAATCCTAGACCAGCTAATGGCTACCATTTTTCATACCACTTCTCAAAACAATGGACAATGCTCACATATCTGACCACTCTGCCACAAGGTCCCCCATAACTAAATCCTAGAGAGGAAAAACCACTATTTTCTGTCTATCAGGCATGGATTTTCACCACATTTTTGTATTGTCATTTATACCCTAAGGGCAACAGCTGCAGGAATCAATTTAATGGTTGGTAACTTGGGGGCAGCCCTGGCTCCGCTGTTGATGGTTCTGATGGTGTACTCTGCCCCTCTGCCCTGGCTCATCTATGGCGTCTCCCCCATCCTGGCTAGCCTCGTTGTCCTTCTCCTTCCTGAAACCAGCAATCAGCCTCTGCCTGACACCATCCAGGATGTGGAAAATGAGTGAGTAGCCCCTCTAGCGGCTCCCTGGGTGGGGCTCCAGGGTGTGCGCTGACGAAAGCAAAGGACCGTTCAGGGCTGTTTCCACTTGTGGCCATGACTTTTGGTGTTGTGGCAGCCTCAGCCCTGCCACAGTGACGACAAGCTCTCCCTGAGCTCCCTAGATCACACAGCTCAGTTGTGCTGCGTCACTGAGTTTGGCGATGAGGAGGTCCAAACCAGCCCTGTTGGCTGTGGCACGTTCTCCTGGTCCTCACGGGAGACACGCTGTGCCCACCACATCTCACAAACGCGGACAGACCTAAACGCCAGATTCCCGTTCCCCAGACCTTGGCGCCCCTCAGCCAGGCGAATGACGGCCACCTGGCTAGGACTGCCCTTGACGGTAGGCCTCATGACTGCCCTGGTCCCAGAGGACAGGGGGAAGACCAAGGGGACAAGCGCCTCCTGGCACAGATGACCGTGTGCGTGGAGGGAAGGAGTCCTTTGTGTTCAGGCAGGCGGGTTTTCACTGGGAATGAGAACGTTGAGAGAAAACAGAGGGCGTAAGGACAGGGGAGTTCAAAATCATGCAGCATGGGAAAGATCCGAAAGCTTTCCTTGCCTTTGCCCAAGACTTCCTGGGCCAGGGTCTTCGGTGTCCAAAACCGAGGCTAGCATCTACCTAGCCTTCCCCTAGCCTTCCCCAAGCCGGCCCTGGGAGCGTGGCCACCGACGTCCCAGGAGTCGATGGACCCGGGCCAGGGCTCACGGTTTACGCCAAGGACGGTAGACAGAGGGTCGGTGTGTGCAGGACACAAATGCTTAGTTTAAGTCTTTTCTGAAGGTGTTGTGGTTTTGGTTTTTTCCCCCAGCAAAAAAGCCTTAAGGAAAGAAAAGCAGAAAGATACCAGTGTGAAAGTGACCCGGTTTTAAGGAATCCCAGCAGCTGGCCACTCATCCAAGAAAAGAGCAAACTAAAGGGAAAAAAATCGAGGGTTTACCTATATACTTGAAAAATTATTTTAAAGAGGATATATATTTATCCTAATTAAGTTGTGGTACTAAATTACTAAATATTAAATACTATGGAATAACAGTACTAAGAAATGTGGAAAACAATAAAGATTATTTGAACTCATAAAAGAAAATTTGTATTAATATAATTGCAGATACCTAGTAGTATCAGGACAGGAAGATGTACTCATATTAAAATATTGGCTCTTCCCAAAATCTTTTGTGAGGTTATATAATTCCAATGACAAATCCCATGTTTTTGAGAAAAACTTGAAAAAATAGTTCCAAATTACCTGGAAATTAATGAGAAGAAGTGATTCCGAAAAAAGTATGATCACAAAATGAGAGTGGGGCTGGCTGGTATTTGATATAGTATAAGGTGGACTTTATTATAAAGCTGCAATAATCAAAAAACAGTAGTAGCAGGTGCATCCACAAAAATCAAAAGAAGCCCAGGAAAAGACCTTTATATGTATAATACTTATTATGTGATAACATGGCATCCTAAATCACTGGGGAAATGAAGGATTATTCAACAAAGAGCATTAGCTTACTATGTGAAAATAAATAATGAATAATCTTTATTCATGCCCCAAATCAAAGTAAGTCCCAGTTTGATTAAAAATTAAGTAGAACAAGTAAACCATAATGTTCCATGGAAAACAGCTGCAAAATCTTGAGATGAGAAATGGTTCTGAAAAGTCCAGCAAATGACAGGAATTTAAAGATATCTATATTTGACTGCACACTAATCTAAAATGTCTGTCAGGCAAAATCATCCTAAACTCATCCTAAAAATATATACCACCGTGATTAAAACAGTTGTCTTTTGGTGGGCGGACATGGGGAAATGTTTACTTCCTTCTTTGTTACTATCTGCCTTCAAGTTTAATCGAGGAATATATATCAGAGTAAAATATTATAGAGAGGGGCAACGGTGGGCTGATGGGGCCCCAGCGAACAGATCGACTCCCATGGCGCCCCTTGGGTGGTCAGGGCCTGACATGCAAGCAGTGGTGGCACTGGTACCCAAAGAGGCTGACGCCTTGCCAGGCGGCACAGAGTGGGAGCACCACCAGAGCCAGCAGCATGGTTAACCAAGGTCACATTTATCCCTCCTGCTTTCATTTTACTCTAAGCAGCAAGGAGAAACCAAGCTACACCTTCCACACTCAGCTTGGAAATTCCCTCTACTAAATATCCAAGTCCACTGTTTACAAGTTCTGCCTTTCCCATCCAACATCAATACACTATTTCAGCAAGTTCCCAGGTCCTCTACAAGGATCACGTTTCTTCCAGTTCCAATAACATGTTCATCATTTCATTCTAAAGCCTCACTGAAGCGCCTTTAGCCTCCATGTTTCCACCCACAATCTCTTCAAAGCAATCTAGGCTTTTTCTCCCAAGCCCTCACAGTTCTTCCAGGCTTTACCCACTATCCAATTCCTAAGTCACATCCATATTTTTAGGTTTTTGCAAAAGCATAATCCCACTTTACTTCTATATGGCTAAGAGAGAATTATATAGAATTTAATGAACATGTACAAAAAGAATAAATCTAATAAAATAATCTACTGTCTCCAGGCTTATAGCCAATCAATGCAATCCATCCTATGAACACGCTGAGGGGGGGAAATGATATTATTATGTCAATTGATGCAGAAAAAACATCTGACCAAACACAACACAAATTCATGATAAAAATTCAAGATAGAAAAGACAGGCTATAGATTCTAAGAAAATATTTACAAGCCACGTAGCAACAAAGGTCATTTGTATCTAGAATTCATAGAGATCTCCCAAAATTCAACAGAAAAAAAAATCCAATTCAAATAGATTATGGGCAAAAGACAAGAACTGACATTTTAATAGAGAGGATATACAGTTGACTAAAGCACAGGAAAAGGTGCTCAACCTCATTAGCCAAAAGGACATTGCACATTAAACCAAAAACCGAGATACCACTTCACAACCACTTAGGATGGTTAAAATAAAAATAGCAACAACACCAAATGCTAGTGAGGTTAAGGAGAAGCTGCACTGCTCTTACTGGTGGTGGGAACATAAAGTGGTAGGGCCTTTTTTGAAAAGAGTATTGCAGTTTCTTTTCAACCCAAAAATTCATCTATTATATGAGCAGTTACACTCTTGGCTGTTATTGCAAAGAAATGAAAATTTATGTTCACCAAAACCAATAAAGAAATGTTCATAGCAGCTTCATTTGCAATAGCCCAAAAAACCACAATGGGTGACAGGCTAAATAAACTATGGCATGCCTATACCACGAATTACTACTCAGCAATGAAAAAGAAAACAACTATTGATACTCAGTGTGGCAGTTTGGTATTATTTATGAATTTTAAAAAGAAATATAGATTCTGTTTGTAAACTGGTCTGTTCCTCTGCTGTGATAACCCTTTGATTGTATTAGATTCAGCTGAGATGCTTGATTAAATTATGTTATGATTAGGGCTTTGAGCCAACCACGACATTAGAGTGCTCCATAGAAGTGAGCCCCAGGGAGAGAGACAAGGCTTATGCCAGCCGACAGCTGAGATCAGAAGAAGCTGGGACCATGGAGCCTTAAGAGGAAAGAGGAAGGCTGAACCCTCGCAGACACCGCTCACTATCTTGCGTCAGCACGTGGCAACAAACTTCAGCTGAGAAAGTACCTCTTATGGTACCTTGAGTTGGACTGTTCAGGGCCTGGTAACTGTAAGCTTCTACCCTAAATAAATACCCTTTATAAAAGCCAACAGCGTTCTGGTACTTCACATCAGCACCCCTTTGGCTGACTAATAACTCAGCTTGGCTGAAATTCCAGAGAATTGTGCCGAGGGATACAGGCAAATTTCCAAAGGCTATTTGCTATATAATTCCAGTTATATACTATTCTTGAAATGATGAATTACAGAGATGGGAACCACACTAGTTGTTGCCAGAGTTTAGGGCTGGAGGGTGTAGGAATGGATATAAAGGAGTAGTACAAAGAAGCCTTGTAGTGGTGGAGCAGCCTGCTCTTGTTCCTGGTGGTATAAACAGGAAGCTATACTAATATGACAAAATTACATGCAATTATAATTACATTGATTATAACTAGCAAAATCTAGTAAGTTCTGTGGATTGTTCAGCACCAGAGCAGTACAGTTTCCATGTGCATATGCTATACAAGAGTGATGGGGTGGGACAAAGGAAGGGCTGTCACGGGTTAGCAATTATCTGTTCAGAGATTCCCAAGTTACCAGGGGCTGCAGAGCAGCCCTTCACCACCTCCCTAAGGAGTTGGAATCTAGGGCTTCAGGTCTGACTGTTTGGCTCCCTGTGCAGTCCCTATATAGTCTCTGGGGTACCACTGGGGATCAGGATTATATCTGTGTTATCCCAGGACCCAAAGACCCTCCCCCATCCTCACCTCTTCATAAATATGCAACTTCTTTCCACCAACCCTCCTCTCTCAGTTCCTCTTCCACTCTAGATATCTTATGGGTTTTATTTTGGAAATAAAATTCCACCAGCCTTAAAAGCTTCCTCTTCTTTCACCTGCAAAATGCCTTCTAAGAAATCAAGAAACACAGAAAGGACAACATGAATGAATGTGGGAAAGAGGAGAAATTCCAGGAAAACCACCCATAATGAATATTATTGGCTTTTGCGTCTTTGTCCTTGCTCCTAATGAAATGTTTGTTGTCCTATCCTAAGAAAGATCAGATAGCATTTGGCCGGGGGGACCGGGGACTGGGAACTGAACCCAGGACCTCATATATGGGAAGCCAACACTCAACCAGTGAGCCACATCGCCTTCTCTGAGTTGGTTTTTATTTTTTGTTTTCATTTGTTTTGCTTGGTTTTTTTTAGGAGGCACTGGGAACCGAACCCAGGACTCCCATGTGGCAGGCAGGTCCTCAACCACTGGAGCCACATCTGCTCTGTCAGCATTTATTATTGTCCATTAGCCTGAAGGCCAATGGTCAGTCCACAGAACCTGATGTATCATGGGGAGTATGCCCCACAGATCTTCATGGGACTTTCCTGTTTCAGACCAACAGCTGTGTCCCACGACATGCTCAGTGGTTCAGGGAAAGCAAGAGAGTGAGGTACTGCTTCCCCTCTACTAGAATGACTGTGTTTTAAAAAAGGGAAATGACAAGTGTTAGAGAGAGTATGGAGTATTGGTATGGAATCGTCCTGCTTTGCAGGCAGGAATGTGACATGTTACAATCTCTATAAGAGAAAAACTTGGTGGTTCCTTAAAAAGTTAAGGAACCATATGACCCAGCATTTCCACTCCAGGTGTAAACCTAAAAGAATTGAAAACAGGGACTCAAACGGAATCTTGTCCTCACATATTCACAGCGATATTATTCACAAGAGCCAAACGGTGGAAACAACCTGTAGTTGGCCAAAGGAGTGTCGATGCAAAGTTCCAGATATTGATGGGTTTTATAAAGGGGATTTTATTTGGAGCAAAAATTTATAGTTCCAAGGCCATGAAAAGTCCAAACCAAGGCATCATCGGAGATGCTTCCTCACCAAAGTCAGCTACTGCTGATCCCAGCGTGTCGCAACGTGGAGAAGCAAGATGGCCACTGAGCTCTGCCGAGGTCTCAGCCTTCCCATCCCGGGCTGCTCCATGGACCAGCCTCTTGGGACATCATGCTTAAGTGATCCCGTAGTCTTCTCTCCTCCATGGCAGAATCAAACATGGGGGCTTCCTTGTCCTGTGTTTGAGTGAGTCTCTCTGTGTTTCTGGTTATACCAGACCCAGCAAGGGGGTGGAGACTCGACCTGAATCATGTCTCACTGATGCAGTCCAATCCAAAGCCCTACAGTGATCTTATCAAGAAATCTAAGCAAAGGCCCCTCAATTTAATGCAACCAAAAGGTATCACACCCGGAGGAATAGAACGGTTTACAAACACATTATTTTGTAATTATTATAGTTTTGATTTATAAAATAATTTTAAACTGCCACACAACCCAAGTGTCCATGAACAGATGAGTAGATAAACAAAATGTGGCATATCTATACAAAGGAATATAATTCAGCCATAAAGAGGAATAAAGTTCTGATACATGAATGAACCTTGAAAACATTATGCTAAGTGAAAAAAGTTGGACACAGGTAAATATTGTGTAATTCCAGTTATATCAACTATCTTAAATATTTCATAGACATAATATAAAGACATAAAGTAGATATGCGAGTACTGTAGGCCAGAAGGATAGAGGAATGAAGAGTTTTTACTTATGGATACAAAGTTTTTGTCTGAGGTAATGAAAGAATTTTGAAATAAATAGTGGTGAGGGTTGGGCAACATTGTGAATGTAATTAATGTCACTGAGTTGCACATATAAAAATGGCTAAAATATCAATTTTTTGTTAAAAATATTTTACAAAAAAACAATTAGAGATATATGTTTTAGTGGAGAAGTATAATAATCGAAACTCTAGAAATTCTGCTGAGATAAGCAAGTTGGACCGGTTTTATTTCATTTTGCCAGGGTACAGCAGAGGTGGTCTTAGATTTAGTAGTTTTTGTCTTGTCTTCACACTACAATAGGATTACCAGTGATGTTTCTTTTTCATTTATTAGAAAAGTACAGTATTCTTCAAATAGATTTTTATAAAAGCAAAAGCAAAGTCTGAGAACAGACAATGACATTTCAAATCAGATAGGAAATACTAGAAATTACAGCAAATTCCCTTGTAAATGTTGTATTAGACCTACTTCCCACACAGAAACTCATGTATTGCCTAGAAGAAGCCCCGTCAATCATCCCCTTCTGAACATATTTTTTTATATTCATGTTATTAAAAAACATCATTCTTTTAATTACCTGGAAATAAGCCCCTGGAATCTAGTTATAGGTGCCTAGATGAGAGTGGTATATAAGAGAAGTGCAGTCAATTCACAGGCCAGCAGGTGATTTGGAGTGACATGGAATGAAAATCTTTGCTGAAAGAGATGTGCAATGGTAGTATCTCAGAAGAGAAAGAGAGACAGATCGGGATGGGGGAAGGAAGATATGGTAGTTTTGTAGAAGCAGATGCTAAAAATTAGGAAGCAAGAGTTCATAAATTAGCAGGGCAATGAATAAGCCTCAGTTATGGGTAAGCCAAAGTTAAAGATAAGGTGAAGTCATAATTGAAGAGAGTGGTAGATGGAGGGTTAAGAAGCAGCATCAAAGTCCAACAGTGGGGGAGCAGATGTGGTTCAAGCAGTTGAGCACTGGCCCCCCACATGCTAGGTCCTGGGTCCAGTGCCTCTTAAAGAAAAAAAAACAGAGCAGACAACAAGCAAAAACAAAAACAAAACAAACACAGAACAAAACAACGAGCAGACAACAAGCACAAACAATGAGCAAACAGACAAGGGAGCCATCTCAGGGTGGGGTGGGGGGCCCCAATAACTTTACTGCAAATAAGCTTTCAATAAACTTCCATTGCTCAGTAGGACAAAAAGGTAATCCAGTCCCTGGAAATGGATCAGATCTTACCTTTCTTCTATTTACATTTCATTCTAAGCGATTGCTTGCCATGACAATGTTTCCTGGGTCCCAAGAGAGTCACATACCCTCACTGACCCATGATGCTCCTTTTGAAGATACAAGCTGGGTCAGAGGAAGCAATCCTATGAACAAGCAGACTCATCTATCTCCTGCCAATTTCTGCTATATCCATTTTGCCTAGTACTGCCCTTCCACCAAGCAGGAGACGTGGCAACCTTACAGGACTGGACCCATGACGGACCTACAGGTCCAAAACAGAAGTTGCATGTGGGTTCTTTTCACTTCACTGTTCCTGTTCCCCACAAGGGGTTTATTGTGGATCAAGGGTCCTTTAAAAAATAATTAGGGAGCAGATGTGGCTCAAGTGGTTGAGCACCCACCTTCCACATGGGAGGTCCCAGGTTCAGTTCCCAGTTCTTCCTGAAAAACAAAAACAAGCAAAACAAATGAAAAACCAACTCAGGGACACTGATATGGCTTGAGTGGTTGAGCACCTGCCTCCCACATATGAGGTCCTGGGTTCAATCTCTGGCCACTAGTAACAACAACAACAAAAAATTAAACAGTGGAGCAGTATAGCTCAGTGGTTGAGCATGCACTTTGCATGTATGAGGACCCAGGTTCAATCCTGGTACCTCCTAAAAATAATAATAATAATAATAAATAATAATAATAATACTTGAACAGAGACTTTAAATTGAACTATTTATTTTGAAATAATTTTAGATTCACATGTAATTGTAGGAAATGTTACTGATAGATTCAGTTTACCCTTTCCCTCAATGGTAACATCTCCCATAACTATAGTACAATATCGCAACCAGGATACTGATATTGATAAAGAAAACATACAGAATATTTCCATGACCACATTCCCTCAGTTTGCCTTTTTAAAGCCATACCCAAAATCAATGTATCATCGGGTGAGGCTTTCTCCCTGAAGATGAGCTGCTGGCGATCCTGGACTCCTCTGTAAAGTGGCAAGGCGCATGGAAGCATCTGCTGGTCTCTCCCTTCTCTTCTGGGTTTTGTTGCTTTCAGCTGAAGAGAAGGGATGCCTTGATTTAGACATTTTTCAGCTTCAAAAATGTAAGCTTGTAAGTTAATAAACTCCCATTGTAAAAGCCAATCCATTTCTGGTATGTTGCTTTTCAGCAGCCTAGGAGATTAGAACAGATTTTGGTATCAGGAAAATGGGGTGCTGCTGTCACAAATTCCAAAAATACAGGAATGGCTTTATAAATGGGTAAGGGGCAGAGTCTGGAAGGTTTGTGAGGTATTTGATACTAAAGGCCAAGATTGTTTTGAAGATATTGTTGGTAGAAATATGAATGCTACTGGTACTTCCAATGAGGCTTTAGATAGAAATGATAAATGTATCATTGCAAACTAGAAGAAAGGTGACCCTTGTTTTAAAGTGGCAGAGAAATTGGAAAAATTGTTTTCTGATGTCAGATGGAAGGTATCATTTGAGAGTGACAAGCTTGGATAGTTAGCTGAGGAGATTTCCAGATTAAATGTGGAAAGTCAGCCTGATTTCTTATTTCAGTTTATAGTAAAATACAAAAGAAAAGGGATAAGCTGAGAACTGAACTCCAGGGCACAAAGAAACCAGAAACTGATGGTTTGAAAATTTCTGAGCTTCCAGAAAATGAGTCCCCAATGATTAGTGCTCCATGTAAGGATTTAACTGAACATGGAATGAGTCAGCCATTTCAGCACAAGTCTGGATTAGAAATGCAGCTGTCCAGAAAGGATTTGTGGAAAGTCCTACTGTCTGATGGCTGGGACCCCTTGTGTGCTACATGCAAAACCAACAAGTTCTTAGTGAAATCTGTATGAACAGAACAATTGCCAGCCTGAATTGAAAAGAACAGAAGAGAGACAGGTTGAAGGAAAATTGACTTCAAAGGCAGAACCATGAAAACTGAAGTCTGGACTGAAAACATCTTCTCAGGCCAAGAGAACAGACCTACCCAGGTATGGAAAGTGTGAGTATGCGCAGGACCTTGGAAATGGTGGGCTTTCTGCCCCATTGCTCAGGAAGAGTTTTACCACCCCAGGTTTGTCAGATACCTAGGGGATTGTGGAGAGCTGGCCACCACCCCAATGCTTGATGAGGGTGGAGTAGACAGCACACAAAGGGTGGGCCTGCCACTCCGTCAGGCTCTGAGGACAAGGCATCGTTCTATAGATGCCTCTCAGATCTTGAAATCTAATGGAGTATGCCCTGCAGGGTTTTGGAACTATTTAGGATCCATGACCCCTCTCTTCCTTCCAAATTTCTCCCTATGGGAAATTTCTCCCAATGGGAATGGCAGCGTTTATCTAATGACTGTCTCTCATTTAAATATTGGAAAAGATAACTTGTTCTCTAAGTGTCAGGTCCACAACCTGAGGGGAACTGTGTCCCAGAACAGATAATATCTATAACAAATTCTGATAAAACTTTCAACTTAATATTGTTACTGAAATGATCTAAGGTTTTGGGATGGGCTTAAGTGATAAGGCCTCCACCTTCCATATGGGAACCTGGGTTCAATCCCTGGGGCTTCCTGGTGAAAAAGAAGAGAAAGTGTGCCTGCGCAGCAAGCCAGTGCCCACATGGTGAGCCAAGTGCCCCACGCGAGCCAAGTACCCATGTGGCGAACTGAGTGCCCACGCAGCAAGCCAAGTGCCCATGAAAATGCCCACATGGAGAGCCGAGTGCCCATGTGGCAAGCCAAGTGCCCACACAGTGAGCCGAGTGCCCATGCGAGTGCCCATGTGGTGAGCCAGGGCCCGTGGTGAGCTGTGTGCCCACACAGCAAGTTGAGTGCCTGCATGGTGAGCAAGTGAGTCACACAGCAAGATGAGAACAACAAAAAGAGAGACGAAGGGAGGAGTCAAAGTGAAGCACAGCAGAGACCAGGAACTGAGGTGGAGCAATTGACAGTGAACCTCTCTGCACATCAGAGGTCCCCAGGATTGAATCCTGGTGAAACCTAGAGGAGAAAGATGAGAAGAGAAGACAAATAGAGAAATAGACACAGAAGATCACACAGCGAATGGACACAGACAGCAAAAACAGCAGGGCAGGGGAGGAAGGGGAAAGAAAATGGAAGGAAGGGCGGGAGGAAGGAAGGAAGGAAGGAAGGGAGGGAGGAAGGAAGGAAAGAAGGAAGGAAGGAAGGAAGGAAGGAAGGAAGGAAGGAAGGAAGGAAGGAAGGAAGGAAGGAAGGAAGGAAGGAAGGAAGGAAGGAAGGAAGGAAGGAAGGAAGGAAGGAAGGAAGGAACCTTTAAAGAAAAAATAGACTTTGGGATATTGTGACAGCATGAATGTGTTTTGAATATGGAAATAACATGTCTTTTTGGAGTCCAGAGGGTGGAGGGTGATGGTTTGAGGTGTTATGGGTCCCAGAAAAGTTTGTTCTTATAGTTAATACATTCCTGTAATGTGGATTGTAGGTGGGGCTTTTTGCTTAGGTAACCTCAGTTAAGATGTGGCCCAGGGTGGGCCTGGAGTCCTTCAGAAGATAAATTTAGACAAAAAGAGAGAGAAAGCCAAGGAAGTAAGCTGAAAGCAACAAAACCCAGAAGAGAAGGGAGAGACCAGCAGATGCCTCCACATGCCAGAGGAGGCCAGAATCAATGGCAGCCAGTCTTCAGGGAGAAAGCCTCACCTGATGAAGCCTTGATTTGGAGATTTTTCTCAGCCTCAAAACTGTAAGTTTGTAAGTTAATAAATTCTCGTGGTAAAAGCCAACCCATTTCTGGTGTATTGCATTTCAACAGCCTAGCAGACTAGAACAAGGGGTATCTGAAGTCAGGAGAGAACCATAGAAATGGTAACAAGTAGCTGAATTTGGGACATATTTTGGATGTAGAGGCAATAGGACTTACTGACTTATTTCCTGCCACCATTTGGCAGGGAATTTGCTTGTATGGGAAATAGATGACTAAAAATGACAACAACATTTTGGCCTGAAAACCATTTGAATGCTTATAATATTTTTTAAAATGAGGGAAGATTGTGTAAAGAGAAGATACGTGGGAGAAAGTTGAGAGTTTTCTTTTGGATGTGATAAATTAAAGTGTGCATTAGTCATGCAGCTGGAAAAATCCACCACCTATGGAGCTACAATCTTGGCTTTGATTAGCATAAATAAAGTAAATGGAAGCTGTCAGCTAGGAATACAGTGTAAATGGAGATGGTAAATTTCACGGACATGAAATCCCAAGCAACCTTTATATGTAGGAAACGATGGCACAGATCTGAAATCCTCCTCAAATCAAAAACACACACAAACCTCCCCCATTTTCTTCATCAGGCACTTTTTAAATCACAGAACTACTGTTTTAGTGAAGGTAGTATTAGTCAAGGTACTTAAATGAAGTAACAATCACAGAATCATGATTGGTTATTATAGCAAAAGAACAATCCCCATTGATGTCAGAGTTTAGTTAGAGTCAGGAAGCCAGTCCTGGGCACCTGCCTTCTAGGTTGTGGCTCAGGAAACCAGTTCCTCCCACTCTGTGACTTTGACATCTGTAAGTTATTTCCAGCAATCTTGTCAGAGAAAGTGGGTAGACTACAATGGATCCTATGTGGACAGGCCTGGAACTGGGCTGCATTGAGTCTGTCCCTTTCCATTGATCAGAACACATTTGCATGGACCTAACTTAACTAACCTGAAGGCTGGGAAATGTAGTCTTCCTCTTTGCCCAGGAAAAAAGAAAAAGAGCCAAAAAAGAAAGAAAGAAAAGCCATGTTGAGTCTCTAGCAATACTGTGCAACAATCATTTATCAATGATTATTAATTAATAATAGACTCTATTTGCATAAGACACATTGCTCTTCTTTTGGATATTAGGCATAGAGAACTCTATTACCATACTACTCATTTTAGGATGCAATACCTCATTAGTTGGGCCAAAAATCGTTTTCTCATATTCACGCATCTGTTAACCTTTCTCTTTATTCACCGCTCCTGGTTCCCTCCTCCCCACTGAGAGGTCATTCTAATGTGGCGACTTTGTACCATTTATTTCATTTGTTTTGTAACAAAGCGAGTAATTGGTGTTCGAATAGTTGAATTTATGTAAACGGCATTGTGTAATTGATCTCATTCTCAATTCTGTACACCCAGTAGTCTGTTGTGTTTTTTTTAAGATTTATTTATTTATTTATTTCTCTCCCCCCCCCCCCCCCCCACCCCGGTTGTCTGTTCTCTGTGTCTATTTGCTGCATCTTCTTTGTCTGCTTCTGTTGTCAGCGGCACGGGAATCTGTGTTGCTTTTTGTTGCATCATCTTATTGTGTCAGCTCTCCATGTGTGCAGTGCCATTCCTGGGCAGGCTGCACTTTCTTTTCGCGCTGGGGGGCTCTCCTTACCGGGCACACTCCTTGCGCGTGGGGCTCCCCTATGCAGGGACACCCCTGCGTGGCACAGCACTCCTTGCGTGCATCAGCACTGCGCATGGCCAGCTCCACACGGGTCAAGGAGGCCCAGGGTTTGAACCGCGGACCTCCCATGTGGTAGACAGACGCCCTAACCACTGGGCCAAGTCCTTTTCCCCAGTAGTGTGGTTTTTATGCACACGTATTCCCCTGTGTACTTGGAGTCCATATGTCTAACTGCTGTATAGTACTCCACAGGGAGACTCCATCATGATGTTCCCATTCCCTCTCCCAGGGATGGAACTCAGACTGAAGCCAAGGCTCTGGCACTACAAATATCACTGCAAATAACATCTTGATACAGTGTCAATTTATATGACATATATTTACATATAGCAGCTTATAGTATTTGATCAAGTTTGAAATTATAGCCTCTCTGTTATTTCATTAATCACACTTCTTTAAAAAATTTCTATTCCATTCTGAATTCAAAGATACAACTTTAATGTTATATAAATACTTAGAAAATAACAAATTTAACAGTCTCTTTTAAATTTAAGTATGGTACAAAAGTAGTAAATATTGCACAGCAGTTTCCCAATCCCAAAGATTGTCCATTTGTTAATACCACTGGACATATATAATTTGCACATGCCATTTTGTCCAAGATGTCTTCAGTAAAGCCTCCCTTTCCAGACACCCCATGAAACACAAAATTCTCTTTTCCATTTATTTATCTTCCTTTTCTCTGTTCCTTCATTCTCTACCTAATTCCTTCCTCTGAGAACTTTCTGTCATTTTCTCTACATATTTTTTGGCTCTCACATAGCCTGCTCTAGGGAAAACACAATGCCCAAGACCTATCAACCCAGACTCAGCACAGTGGTGTTCTACGCAATGATGCATTACTCCACTGATGTTCCTTTCACCTGAATTTAGCCTTGGTCTGCATGGACCCAGAGACCCAAAAGCAGATTTGGATTCTTTGCAGGTATTTTTAGTCCTATGTTTCATCTTTTACTTTTTATTCTAGTCATATATACATCCTTAAGTTTCCTCTTTTAATCACATTCACCTATATAATTCAGTGCTGTTGATTATACTCACAATAATTTGCTGTCATCACCAACATTCATTTCCAAACCTTTACCATCAGCCTAAATAGAAATTCTGTACAAGTTTAGCATCAACTTCCCATTTTCTAAACCTCAATCTATGTCCTGAAAACCTATATTCTAGATTCTAAATCTATGAATTTGCTTTTTATAATTGGATTATAACAAACAGTGAAATCAAACATTATTTTTCCTTTTGTGTCTACTTATTTCACTTAATGTCTTCAAGGTTCACCCATATTGTCACAAGCATCAGGACTTCATTCCTTTTTATAGCTGGATAATATTCCATCCTATGCATATACATTTTGGTGTGGTTTTTTTTAAAAGGTTTACTTATCTATTTATTTCTCTCCCTTTCCCTCCCACCCCGGTTGTCTGTTCTCTGTGTCTATTTGCTGGGTCTTCTTCTTTGTCTGTTTCTGTTGCTGTCAGAGGCACGGGAATCTGTATTTCTTTTTGTTGCGTCATCTGGTTGTGTCCGTTCTCCGTGTGTGCGGCACCATTCCTGGGCAGGCTGCACTTCCTTTCGCGCTGGGCAGCTCTCCTTATGGGCCGCACTCCTTGCACGCAGGGCTCCCCTACACGCGGGACACCCTGCATGGTACGACACTCCTTGCGCACATCAGCACTGTGCGCGGGCCAGCTCCAAACGGGTCAAGGAGGCCTGGGGTTTGAACCGCAGACCTCCCATGTGGTAGAGGGACGCCCTAACCACTGGGCCAAGTCCTCCGCCCTATACCACATTTTGTTTATCCATTCATCAGTTGATGGATACTTGGGTTGCTTCCATCTTTACGCAATTGTGAATAATGCTGCTGTGAACATCATGTGCAAACATCTGTTTGAGTGACTGCTTTCAGTTCTTCTGGTTATATACTATATATATTAGTGGGATTGCCAGATTGTAGTCATTTGTTATTGTTTATGAATTCCAAAAATAGATATTGGATTATGTTTGCAAACTGGGCATGATTAAATTATGTTTAGGGGGAAGCGGACTTGGCCCAGTGGTTAGGGCATCCGTCTACCACATGGGAGATCAGAGGTTCAAACCCCGGGGCCTCCTTGACCCGTGTGGAGCTGGCCATGCGCAGTGCTGATGCACACAAGGAATGCTGTGCCATGCAGGGGTGTCCCCCGTGTAAGGGAGCCCCACGCACAAAGAGTGCACCCCGTAAGGAGAGCCGTCTAGTGCGAAAGTAAGTGCAGCCTGCCCAGGAATGGTGCTGCACACACGGAAAGCTGACACAACCAGATGACGCAACAAAAAGAAACACAGATTCTCATGCTACTGACAACAACAGAAGTGGACAAAGAAGACGCAGCAAATAGACAGAGAGAACAGACAACCGGGGTGGGAGGGGGAGGGGAGAGAAATAAATAAATAAATCTTTAAAAAAAACAACAACACAGATTCCTGTGCCGCTGACAACAACAGAAGCAGACAAAGAAGAACAAACGGCAAAATAGATACAGAAAAAGACAACTGGGGTGGGGGAGGGAAGCAAGGGGAGAGAAATAAAATAAATAAATCTTTTTTAAAAAATTATGTTTAGAGCTTTGATTGGGACACGTCCTTAAGACGTTGAGTTCCTGCCCCCTTGGTGGGTGGGAATCTCAGAGAAAACCAGAAAGCAGTGAAGAGAGTTGGAGTTTTGCGCTGGAGACCATGAAGTAAGCTCACGGAGGAGTAGAGCTGCTGAGCCCAGAGAGAATTGAGCCCCAGGGAGAGAGATAGAGACAGTCATCAGAAAGTCTACACCTGGTCATGTGGAGAAAACAGAGGAACTGAGCCTGGAGAGAAATGACCCCCGGGAAGAGAGGAACTCAGGCAGCCTCAACCCTGGCAGGTGTCCACGGCAGTCTTGCTCCAACACGTGGCAATAGACTTTGGTGAGGGAAGTTACTTATGCTTTATGGCCTGGTAACTGTAAGCTTCTACCCAAATAAATATCCTTTATAAAAACCAATTTCTGGTATTTTACATCAACACCCCTTTGTAGGTCTTTGATCCATTTTGAGTTAATTTGTGTATATGGTGTGAGATAGGGGTCCTCTTTTACTCTTTTGCATAGGGATATCCAATTCTCACATCACCAATTATTGAGGACCCTGTTCTTTCCCAGTTGGGTAGACTTGGCTGCTTTGTAAAAAAATTAATTGACCAGAGATGTGAGAGCTTATTTCTAAACCCTCAATTCTATTCCATTGATGAATATGTCTATCCTTACACCAGTACCATGCTTTTTTTTTTTACATTTGTACTACCATGCTATTTTGACCACTGTTGCTTTGTAATATGCTTTAAAATCAGAAAGTATGAATCCTCCAACTTCATTCTTCTTTTTTAAGATATTTTTGGCTATTCAGAGTCTCTTACTGTTCCAAATAAATTTGAAAATTGGCTTTTCTATTTCTGTGAAGTAGGCAGTTGGATTTTTATTGGGATTATATTAAATCTGTAAATCAAATTGGGTAGACTTGACATCTTAACAATATTTTGCCTTCTAAACCATGGGCATGGAATGTCTTTCCATTTATTTAGGTTTTCTTTTATTTCTTTTAGCAATGTTTTGTAGTTTTCTATGTACAAGTCCTTTACATCCTTGGTTAAAATTAATTTCTAGCTATTTGACTCTTTTCGTTGCTATTGTAAATGGAATTTTTTCTGGAGTTCCTCCTCAGATTTCTCAGGTAGCCTTGGCTCCCACTTTCCTTGTTTCCTGTTCTCTATGCTTCATGATTGTGTTTTCTACCATGAACATCACAACAAATGCTGGTTTGTTCAGGAAGTCAACAATTTTGGTCTTTTACATTTTCCAAGCCTTGAATTTGACCTTGAAATTTCACCTTTGCCTGAAGCTATAGCCTATCTGAGTTCGTTTTCAGTATTTGAGTGGACAGCGCCCAAAGCCAAAGTCATGGTAACACTGTTGAGCTGCACCTATGGTATTGGACAGATAATCCTGGAAGCTTTGCTTTTGCCACTCAAGAGTGGTGCACCTTCTAGCTAGTGCTGTCTATACCGATTTTTTTCTGTCCTCAAGGTATGAATCTACTCTTTGTCATAAGGGATCCCAGGATGAGAGCAGAACTGGAATCAGGATATATCACTTACCATTTTTTATGTCTGGACCTGAGAATATGGCCCTCATTTGTGCACTCTGTGCAATTTGAGAAGAACAGGGTGTAGCAATGGCCCTTCTATCTTGGAGTTTTAGGTTTTTCCTCCCATCATCTTCTTAAGCCTTCCTCATTTTAGAGGAAACAAATTATCCCAATATCCTTTTCCTTAGTAGAGTATATTACACATAGACCCAAATACATTTAAAAAAAAGACATATCCTTTTATAATCTGTTTGGCTTTGGAATGAATACAATGAGTGTGATTTTGGGGGGTGCTTTCCATTTTTGTAGGTAAAATTGGATAATAGGAAGAGGCAGCAAATTCTCCTATTTGAAGGAAAGGCAACACTATTTCTCTGACACTAAAATTTGACACAGAGATTAGGTGATTTACATCATTTGTTTGGCATGCCTCTTCAATGGCTAATTTGGTCCCTAAATTTAAAACTTCTCCAGTGGAGAGTTAGATTTGGTTAGATTACTACATAACCAAGCAATGATTATAGATTTAATGCAGTAAAATGAGTTCTGATAAAGAGTCTCATCCATCACCTCACTTTAGCCTCATAACAACTCTACAAGGAAGATGGAACTACTGCCCACATAAACAATTTAGGGCTCTTCTTTAAGAAAAAGAATTTGCATTTTGAACACCAATTTGCTATAGTCCATCCCAGGGCCTTGGAAGGGACATGTGCATCTAAGGATATGAGGAGTCCTTGAGCTCAAGCTTCATAAACGTATTGGGTAAACTCCCGCTGAGTAAAAAGGGAGCCAATTTGACTCCAAAGTCTATATTCTTAAGCATGATGATATACAATATAGAGGAATCATCCTCATGTTTTCCTAGTACTGTTAAAATAGAATATATTATATTCCCCAATAAAATCTAACAAGGGGTAGGTATTAGAAGGAGAGGGAAACGTATCTACAGCCAAAACATTTGGGACAAATCATTAAGAGAGAGATGACTGCACCTGCATTCTCTTCTTTCATCTAGTAGCTCATGAAATCTGCTTGGTGACTTATTATCATCGATAAACCAGATGATGGCTTAAAGGAACTGAGAAAAATTGCGTACATATTGATATAAAGGTAGTGGCCACCAGAGGTTCTGAGGGGAGGGAGAAGGAAAAATTGGTGTAACATTTTTGGGACATTGGAATTGTTCTGCATGATATTGCAATGATGGATACAGACCATTATACATTTTGTCAAAACGTATAAAATTGTGTGGTGCAAAGTGTAGGCCATAATGTAAACTATAGACCATGGTTAGTAGCAATGCCTCAATACGTGTTCATCAATTGTAACAAATGTACCACACTAATGAAAGATGATGTTAACAGGGAGAAGTATGGGAGGGGGAGGGGATGGGGTATATGGGAATCCCCTATATTTTTTTAAAAGATAAATAGATTCCACAAAATGTTACATTAAAAAATATAAGAGGGGGGAAGCAGATTTGGCTCACCTGATAGAGCATCCGCCTACCACATGGGAGGTCCAGGGTTCAAACCCAGGGCCACTTGACCCATGTGGAGCTGGCCCACATGCAGTGCTGATGTACGCAAGGAGTGCTGTACCACGCAGGGGTGTCCCCCATGTAGGGGAGCCCCACACTCAAGGAGTGCGTCCCATAAGGAGATCCACCCTGCATAAAAAAAGTGCAGCCTGCCCAGGAGTGGTGCCACACACAGAGAGCTGAGGCAGCAAGATGATGCTACAAAAAAGAGACACAGTTTCACAGTGCCGCTGGCAAGAATCCAAGCGGACACAGAAGAACACACAGTGAATGGACACAGAGAGCAGACAACTGGCAGGGGGAGGGGGGAGGGGAGAGATAAATAAAAAATAAATCTTAAAAAAAAAAAAAAAGATTCTATTTCTCAGGTAACACTCTCAGTACTTAAATTTGTTTTAGTTGGAATTCTCCAGGGAAACACACTGACAGGATAATGTGGTGTGTATGTATTTAAAAATTTAATACAGGAATTGACTCACACAATTGCAAGTATTGGCAAGTCTGAGTTCCATAGGGCAGGCTGCAAGCTGGAAATTTTGATGAAGGTGATGTTAACTTGCCCAGGAGGAGCTGGCTGGCTGAAAAAGAGATAGAAATTCTTCTTTCTGATTGCTGAGATCCTCAGCTCTCACTTTAGGGTTTTCAACTGATTGGATGATGAGACTCCTCTTATTGCTTTTGTTGATTATAGATGTAGTCACCTATAGATACGATCAACCGACTAATGATTTAAATAAATCTAAAAAATACCCTCCCAGTAACAAGCATGCCAGTGCTTGCCTGATCAAACAACTGGCCACCATAACCTAGTCAAGATGACACATGAAATCATGACACCAGGTAAATACCGCAAAGAAAGTTGTGTCCTTCCCCTTTTCCATCAGGTGCTGACAGCAGAGTCTGTGGGCAGCATCACCCATAGCTGAATCTGTGGTTAGAACCATGACTTCAGCAGCACCCTGAAGTAATGAAACAACGACTCTCCTGATCCAAGGCACTGACAGTGTCCCGTCCCTCATCCCTGCTCCACGGTGAGGAGACACCAGCCCTCCGCCCATGACTGTGGGCTGAACTCTGATGTCTAATCCCACCTGTTAATAAGGAGGTGGCATCTCTACCCAGACAAGCTTGGGAGGGCAGCCCTGTGTTCCAACCTCCCTCTATGGGAACGATCCACCCTGGTACAGGCACAGGCAGAACTCTGACTTCCATCATGCTTAGCAGTAATGGGGGGAACCAGTCGCCAGCTGAGTTAATGGATGAGTTCTGAATTCCATCTCTACCCTATAATAACAAGGCAGCACCTCTCCCTCTCCACACCAGTCACAATGGCCACAGACACTGTGAAGTGAGACCCTGTCGCCCATCCTGCCCTGTGCGAATATAGGCAGAAGTGATGCCTCTGCCTCCCCACCCGGTGCTGTGGAGCCTGCAGGGTGGCCTTCTGTCCTCTGGGCAGCACATATGCAGTGCAAACCAGAACAGCCTTCAAAGCCTTTGTAGACTAAACTGACATTGAACCACAGCACACAAAAGTGATCCAGTTCTTGCATTCTGTACCTAAAAGGGTGAGTACACACTAAGATAGAAACGTTAAACTGGAACCAGGGACTTACAGTACTCAAAATGTCCAGAGTATAGTCCAAAATTTCCCTTCATAAAAAGAACCAGGAAAATCTAGAAAGGAAAAACACAATCAGAAGAAAAACACTAAGATGACACAGGTGTTGGAATTAATGGAAAAGGATTTTGTAACAAAAACATTCTTACAATTATAAACCCTCTTGAAATATATGAAAAAGGGAGAGAATTTCAGCAAAGAAATAAAAGGAAGAAACAAATGGAAATTTTAAACTGAAAAAAAGGCAATAACAAACACAAAAATTCACTGAATGAACCAAGTAGCAGAATGGAGATGGCAGGGAGAAGAATCAATGAACCTAAAGACAAAGCAATAGAAATCATGAATCTGCACATGAAAGAGAAAAGAAATAGAAAAAAAATGAACAGTCTCAGGGACCTCTAGGATATCTAACATTCAAATATTCATGTCGGGGGAATCCCAGAAAGAAAGTAAAAATGATAGAAGGCTAAAGGAAATATTTGAAGAAATAATAGCTGAAAACTTCTAATATTTAACAAAGACATATACTTAGAGATTCAAGAAGCTGAATGAAATCCAAACAGGATTGGGGTAGCAATTATTTTAAAATTATACAGTCAAAAATATTATCTATAAATTGAAATGGAAAGGTAAAAAAATGTTCAAGTACCCCATAAGGAAGACAGAAAAAGGGAAATGAAAGATAGAAAACCAAAGGAATCAAACAGAAAACAAATAATAGATGGCCGGGTTTATGCTAAATAAAATTATTTTAAATACACCAATTAAAAGGCAGAGATTGGCAGAGTGAATTAAAAACATGACCAAGCTATATGTTGTTTACAAGAAACTCATTTTATTTTTTTTAATATCTATTTATTTATTTATTTATGCCTCCCACACACACTCTGTGTCCATTTGCTGTGTGTTCTTCTGTGTCTGCTTGTATTCTCATTAGGCAGCTCTGGGAACCAATTCTGGGACCTTCCAGTGTGGGAGAGAGGTGATCATTCTCTTGTGCCACCTCAGCTCACTGGTATTTTTGCTAAGTCTCTTATTGTCTCTCTTCGGTGTCTCTTTTTGTTGCATTATCTTGCTTCATCAGCTCTCTGAGTTAGCCAGCACTCCTGCGCAGGGCAGCACTCCTGTGTGGGGCAGCACTCTGTGTGGGGCGGCACTCCATGTGGGCCAGCTCAGCTCACAGGCCAGCTTGCCTTTACCAGGAGGCCCCAGGAATCAATCCCTGGACCTCCTATATGATATATGGGAGCCCAATCGCTTGAGCCATATCCGCGTCCCAAAAATCACTTTAAATATAATTATATAGGCAGGTTCAGAAGGTTTGGAGGATACAAAATCAAACCATTAAAATGCATCATATTTCTATATACTAGCAATGAACATGTGAAAAACTGAAAAAAAACAATACATTTTAACATGTTGGTTAATGTGGGGAAATGTGAGAGGGATTGGGAGAGGGGCATATGGGAATTTTCTATATTTTTATGTAACATTTATGTAACCTAAGTATCATTAAAAAATTAAAAAGTATATTTTAAAAATGCATTTTCATTAATTCAAAAAAATTATATTTAGCTATAAATTTAACAAAACAAGGACAGGATCCATTGCTGAAAATTATAAAATGCTGATAAAAAATTAAAAATCTAAATAAGTGGAGCAGTATAAAGCATTCATGAGTTGGAAGACTCAACATAGTAAAGACATAAATGTTCCCCATATTGATCTATAGGTTTAATTCCATTTTTATCAAAATACCAGCAATACATTTTGAAGATATAGACAAGCTCACTCACAAACATCTAAGCTAGCTCTGAAGTTTATTTAGAAGCTTATTCTAAAAAATTCATATGTGGAAAGCCAAAAATCCTAGAGTAGCTAAAACAATTTTGAAGAATAAAATGGGAAAAATCACTCTACCTAATGTCAGAACTAACCGTATAGCTAGAATGATCAAGACACTACAGCATTGCTGGAGGGATGGACCCAAAGATCAATGGAACATACAGAAAACCCAGAAAAACTGATTTTTGACAAGGTTGAAATTAGTTCAATGAAAGGATGGTATTTTCAACACATGGTGTTGGAACATTGCAACTGGACATTCATAGACAAAAAAACTCAACCTCGA
Source organism: Dasypus novemcinctus (assembly GCF_030445035.2). Classification (NCBI taxonomy): domain Eukaryota; kingdom Metazoa; phylum Chordata; class Mammalia; order Cingulata; family Dasypodidae; genus Dasypus; species Dasypus novemcinctus. The sequence continues at coordinate 11,419,896 of NC_080682.1, forward strand.
CCTAAACCTCATGTTACATGAAAAGTAACTCAAATTGGATCATAGATTTAAATATAAACTGACAAATTATACAATTTTTAGAAAAAGACAATAGAAGAAAATCTTCAGGACTTAGAAGGAGGAAAAGCGTTCCTATGACACCAAAGGCATGATCATACAAGAAAAACTCACTAAATGGAACTTCAAAATTAAAAACCTTCTGGGCATCAAAGAACACTATCAAGAAAATGAAAAATCAAACTACCAAATGGGAGAAAATATTTGCAAGCCGTATATCTGGTCACAGTCCAGTCTCCAGAATATATAAAGAACTCTTACAGGAACTGTGGGGACATGGCCATCAGGTTAGGCAGATAAGGCTCGCCTCTCACTAAAACAATGGTGAGAGAGCCAAAGGCTGTCTTGGGACCTGCTTTGGGGTACAGCAGACCAGGACTCTGCTTCACAACACCCAGGAGAGTGAGGGACAGAGAGACGAAGAAGAAGCCCAAACAACTAATCCTGAGTTAGTAACCTCCCAGCCACTGGCAAGGTCTCCCCTCCCCCACCCCTGAGATATTAAGCAAGGATAAAACTTCTGGCAAATTACATCTAACTGACAGGAGAGCAGACGCCTTCCTCCCTGCCAGCTGCTTTGGATATAGAGAGAATGGGAAGGTGTTCTGAGTCATCTAGGAGAATACAGGAAAGATAAGGAAGCCAGAGGAAAAGAGTGAGTTGCTCACCCCTGTGGCTGGAAGCAGCACATATACCCCACCCTTGGGGCAAACAGCATAGAAGGAGCCGCTGGCTCCCAGCTCCAAATGGAGCGTGAAGGTAGATTCTCAGGGAGAAAAAGGGGTCTGGGAGGTACAGAGTGGTTTCTTTGTGGTGAATTTGACCAGCTGAGCCCTCCTTGAATATCGGAAGGGAACCCAGCTTGACAGGGAGAGGGCAGGGGGATCTCCTCAGACAGGCTGTCCTACCCAGCCACCCAAGTAAAGAGAGGAAGTAGATCAGAGAGGGGGCGGGGGCAGGAACAAACAGATGCTTAATCAGCAGGACTCTGGCAAACTGCAAGGAATCTAACCTGCCCGGGGAAAGGGGGTGGATAGCCTTCTGAAACACCAAGTAACCTAAGGAGACAGGTTAGCTCAGTGAAGAATTCCTGCCATGGATATACAAGGTCCCTGGTTTGATTCCTGGCTCTTCTTAGAGAATTGATATATTGGGTTATCAGGCATCCAAAGCAACTTTATGGCAGGGAACATATAGACATTCTCTTCTTTGTATTAGCTTTTCTTGGATTTCTTATTCTTAAAAAAAAAATAAAAGGTTCCTTTATTTATTTTCCTTATTTCACTCACTAAAACATGGTTCAAAACATGCAAGGGCAGGCTGCAAGGTGATTGATTTATGAACACCAGCAGCCTGAGAAGATCCTAAGGGGTCTAAGAGGGAAGGCTGTTTTTCCGTGTTTATTTTCATTTTTTGTTCCTTTTTTCCCCTCTTTCTCCTTTTTTAAAATGAGTTGCTTTTGTCTTGTTTCTTGTTTGTTGTGTCTTCCTGGTTTTTTTGTTTTGTTCTGTTTTGTTTACTGATTTTCTCTACCACTATTTCTTTTCTCTCTTTCATCTTTCTATCTTCTGTTTTTCTGTTGTTCTTTCATTCTGCATCCTTTTTTTGGTTTTCAATTTTTCCTGTTTTTATTTCTCTCTCCTTTTTCCTGTTTTCTCTCTTTTTGACTTTTTTCTCTTTTTTCTTTTCCTCTCTTCTCATCAATCCAGCCTTTTATTTCATTCTAAATATTTTTCTCTATTCTGTGTCCTGTTTCATTTCTATTCTACTTTTTAAATCTTATTCCTCTGTTAATTCTTTCTCATGTTAATTATTCATTTTCCTAGGTCTTGTATGGTTCCTCTCCTACCTTTTACTATTATTTTACTATTATTGTTTTTCTCTTACTATCTCTTTCCTTTTCTCTGGTCCTAATTTTTTTTCAAGGGAACATAGACAACAGCAAGGAGATAGAATAAGAGGAATGAAGTGTCAAAGTGAAATCTTGCCACACATACTAAAACAACAACAAAACAAAACCTTAAAGTAGATAGAGAAGCTAATCAGCTGAATAAACCCATCAAGATAAGCAGATGCCTAGACACCAACAACAAATTACAAGCCATACTAAGAAACAGGAAGACATGGCCCAGTCCAATGAACAAACTAAAAACCAGGAGGAGATGCAGAATATGAAACAACTAATCAAAGATGTCCAAACAAATACCATAAATGGACTTAGTGAAATGAAGGAAGAGATTAAAGATATTAAGAAGACAGTGGAAGAACATACTGAAGAAATTGTAAACATACATAAAAAAGATAACAGTTATGATGGTGATGAGTGGCACAATCCAAGAAATCAAAAATATACTTGAGGCACATAACAGCAGATCTGAACAGGCAGGGGAAAGAATCAGTGATGGGAAGACAGTATATCTAAAATCAAATAAGGTGCAATGGACACAACCAATCCAGTGTCCACATAGAAGAGGTGGCATTGGATTGGGAAAAGTGGACATAATGGACAAAGGGTATGGGGAAAGGCAGGAAGAGATGAGAGGTGGAGGCGTCTTCGGGACATGGAGCTGCCCTGGATGGTGCTTCAGAGGTAATCACCGGACATTGTAAATCCTCACAGGGCCTACATGATGGAATAGAGGAGAGTATGGGCCATGATGTGAACCAATGTATATGAGGTGCAGAGGTGCCCAAAGATGTACTTACCAAATCCAATGGATGTGTCATGATGATGGGAACGAGTGTTGTTGGGGGGGGGGAGAGGGGGGGGTGGGGGGGTGGGGTTGAATGGGACCTCACATATATATTTTTAATGTAATATTATTACAAAGTCAATAAAAAATTAAAAAATTAAAAAAAAATAAATAAATAAAATCAAATAAAATCAAATAGATAGTAGACCAGTAGATGAAAGATAGAAAAAATCCAGCAGAGACTTAGGGATTTGAATGACAACATGAAACTCACAAACATGCACATTATAGGCATCCCAGAGGGAGAAGAGAAGGGAAAGAGGAAAGAAGGTGTGGAGGAAATAATGGCTGAAAACTCCCCAATTCTATTGAGGGAGATGGATGTACATGTCCAGGAAGCACAGCACACCCCAAACAGTATAAACCCTAACAAGCCTACTCCAAGACATATACTTGTCAAATTGTCCAAAACTCAAGACAAAGAATACTGAAAGCAGCAAGAGAAAAGAGATCCATCACATACAAGGAAAGCTTGGTAAGATTAAGTGCTGATTTTGGTGGATGTAGGATGACTGAATCCCTGAAAGTAACTTGTTTCTCTCCCTATTGCTAAAATACAAAGGAATGAATTATATGTAAATTAGAAGGTAATGAAATGCAACCCTCCCTTGTTGCCAAATTGCACTTTTGATCATCAGTAATATCCTGTTGAAGCAATGAAGTATGAAAACCAGCCTCACAGGTTGGTTGAACTTGCACAGAAGAAGCCCCTTGCTGTCTTCACTTCAACTTGCTAAATTAACATAGTAAAATTCCGGCCCAGGGGTGGAGTTATCCGCCCCTTTTTTGATCGTGCAGTGCATGTGCAAGTGTGATTTCCTGAACATATTAATCATACAATTATATAACTAGCTATGTGTGTTCATCCATATGCATAAAAGCTAATGCATAATCAAAGGAATTGCTAAGCATAACTTAAGTATTTAAGCAAGAGTAAAACTATAGCATGGGGAGTTGGTTCTGAGTCACTTTAGAATGCCCTTGGCTCCTGTCTGCAGACAGAATAAATGTAAGTTCTGCCTAATTCTCATGTTAAAGTTTTTTTCTTTGGTTATCCCCCAAAGGCCCAACTTTGGGGTCTAATAATTTCTCATCTGAAACCATGGAGGCAAGAAGGCAGTATGACATAGTTAAGGTGCTAAAAGAAAAATATTTCCAATCAAGAATTCTCTATCCAGCAAAGTTGGCATTCAAGAATGATAGAGAGTTCAAAATATTCACAGATAAACAAAAATTAAGAGAGTATGTCAATAAAAAACTTGCCCTTCAAGGAATACAAAAGGGAGTTCTGCAGGTAGAAAGGAAAAAGCAGGAGAGAGTTGGAGCTAAAAAGATAAAACAGCTAAAAAGATAAAAAGAGAAATAAAAACAACATGCAGCATACATAAACCTTAGGAAAATATGGCTAATGTAAGTAACTCCTTGACAGTAATAACATTGAGTGTTAATGGATTAAACTCACCAGTCAGAAGGCACAGATTGGCAGAATGGATAAGGAAATATGACCCATCCATGTGTTGTCTACAAGAAACCCACCTTAGACCCACGGATGTAATGGGGCTGAAAGTAAATGGTTGCAAAACAATTTTACAAGCAAACAATAACCAAAAAAGGGTGGGAGTAGCTATACTAATATAAGACAAAATAAACTTTAATTGCAAAACTATTGTAAGAGACAAAGAAAGACATTATATATTAATGAAAGGGGTAATCAACCAAGAAGAAACAATAAGCATAAATACTTCTGCACCAAAGCAGGGCACCTCAAAATACATGAGGCAAACACTGGAAAAATTAAGTGGAGAAATAGATGCCTCTACAATTATAGTGGGGGACTTTAATACACCATTATCATCATTAGACAGAACAACTCAACAGAGAATCAATAAAGAAACAAAAACTATGAATAATACATTAGAGGGGGGAAACAAATAAATAAATAATCTTTTTTAAAAATGATAATACATTAGAGGATCAGAACCTAACAGACATATACAGAACATTACAACTAAATACAGCAGGATATACATTCTTCTCTAGGACACATAGATAATTCTCCAGGATAGATCACATGTGAGGTATCAATACAATTCTCAATGAATTCAGAAAGATTGAAATTATACAAAGTATTTCTCTGACCACAATGGAATGAAGCTAGAAATCAATAAGGGACAGAGAACCAGATTAGGCACAAAGATATGGAAGTTAAACAACACACTCTTAGACAAACAGTAGGTCAAGGAGGAAATTGCAAAATAAATCAGTAACTACCTTGAAATGAGTGAAAATGACAACACAACATATCAAAACCTATGGGTTCTTTGAGAAGATCCATAAAATTGACAAACCCTTAGCTAGACTAACAAAGAAAAAAAGAGAAAAGATGCAAATATACAAAATAAGAAATGAGAAAGGGGATATCACCACTGACCCCACAGAAATAAAGTCTATCATAAAAGGATACTTTGATAAACAATATGCCAACAAGAAGGACAATTTAGAAGAAATGGACAAATTCCTAGAAACACATAAGCAGCATACATTGAGAAAAGAAGAAATTGGTGATCTCAACAATCCAATCACAAGTAAAGAGATAGAATCAGTCATTAAAAACCTCCCAACTAAAAAGAGCCCTGGGCCAGACAACGTCACAGGTGAATACTACCAAACATTCTAGAAAGAACTAACAACAACCTTACTTAAACTCCTCCAAAAAATAGAACTGGAGGGAACATTGCCTAACTCATTCTATGATGCCATTATCACCCTAATACCAAAGCCAAACAAAGATGCCACAAGAAAGGAAAACTATAAATCAATCTCTATAATGAATCTAGATGCTAAAATCCTCAACAAAATACTTGCTAATCATATTCAACAACACATCAAACGAATTACACACCACGACCAAGTGGGTTTCATCCCTGGTATGCAAGGATGGTTCAACACAAGAAAATCAATGTAATACACCACAAAACAGATTGAAAGGAAAAAATTACGTGATCATCTCCATAGATGCAGAAAAAGCATTAGACAAAATAGAGTACCCTTTTCTGATAAAAACACTTCAAAATATAGGAATAGAAGGGAACTTACTCAACATGATAAAGGGTCTATATGAAAAACCTACAGCTAACATCATATTCAATGGTCAAATCCTAAAAACTTTCCCTCTAAGATCTGGAACAAGACAAGGATGCCCACTATCATCACTCTTACTTAACATTGTGTTAGAAGTACTTCTCAAGCACTTAGGCAAGAAAAAGATATAAAAGTCATCCAAATTGGAAAGGAAGAGGTGAAAAAGTCACTATTTGCAGATGACATGATCCTATACATAGAAAGCCCTGAGAAATCTACAACAAAGATTCTAGCGCTTATAAACATGTTCAGTAAAGTGACAGGTTATAAGATTAATGTGCAAAAATCAAAAGCATTTCTGAACACCAATAATGAGCAATATGATGAATAAATCAAGAAAAAAATCCCATTTACAATAGCAACTAAAAGAATCAAATAGAGAATGGGGGTGGCTCAAGTGATTAGGCACCTCCCTCCCACATATGAGGCACCAGGTCCACTTCTCAGTGCCTCCTAAAAAGAAGACAAGCAGACAGCAAGAGCAAACAATGGGGGGGGAGGGTATAAATAAAAATAATAAATCTTTTTAAAAAAAGAAATATACCAAAATGAAATAATTTTTCTAAAAAAAAAAAGAAGCAAATACCTAGGAATTAACAACTTGTACACAGAAAACTATATAACACTTTTAAAGGAAATCAAGAAGACCTAAATAAATGAAAGAATGTTCCCTGTTCATGGATAGGAAGACTAAACATCATTAAGATGTCTATCCTACACAAACTAATCTACAGATTTAATGCAATCCCAATAAAATTCACCACAGCATTTTATAGTGAATTGGAAAAGCTAACTATGAAATTCATTTGGAAGGACAAGAAGCCCCAAATAGTCAAAGACATATCAAAAAAGAAAAATGAAATTGGAAAAATCATACTACCTGACTTTAAAACATAACACAAAATTACAGTGGTCAAAACTGCATGGTATTGGCACAAGGACTGACATACTGACCAATAGAAACAAATCGAGAATTCTGATACAGATCTTTATATATACAGTCAACTGATATTTGACAAGGCCACCAAGCCAATTCAACTGGGAGAGAATGGTTTTTTCAACAAATGGTGCTTAGAGAGCTGGATATCCATAATCAAAAAAATGAAAGAGGAATCCCACATCACACCTTATATAGAAATTAACTCAAGATGGATCAAAGATCTAAATATAACAGCCATGGGAGGCAGACTTGGCCCAACAGATAGGATGTCCATCTACCACATGGGAGATCCACGGTTCAAACCCAGGGCCTCTTTGACCCATGTGGAGCTGGTCCACGTGCAGTGCTGATGTGCGCAAGGAGTGCCGTGCCACACAGGGGTGTCCCCTGCGTAGGGGAGCCCCACGCGCAAGAATTGCGCCCCGTAAGGAGATACGCACAGCACGAAAGAAAGTGTAGCCTGCCCAGGAGTGGTGGCCGCACACACGGTGAGCTGACACAGCAAGATGACCCAACAAGAATAGACACAGATTCCTGGTGCCACTGACAACAATATAACAATAGAAGCAGACACAGAAGAACACACAGCGAACGGACACAGAGAACAGCCAACTGGGGTGGGGGGGAGGGGAGAGAAATAAATAAATAAAATAAATCTTTAAAAAAAAAAAAAAATATATATATATATATATATATAAGCCAAGACCATAAAGATCTTGGAAGATAATGTAGAGAAGCATCTACCAGATCTTGTATTAGGAAATGGTTTCATGAACTTTACACCCAAAGCATGAGCAACAAAAGAAAAAATAGATAACGGGACCTCCTCAAAATTAAAAACTCTTGCACCTCAAAGGAGTTTGTCAAGAAAGTGAAAAGGCAGTCTACTCAATGGGAGAAAATATTTGGTAACCATCTATCTGATAGGGACCTAATATCCAGCATATATAAAGAAACCTTACGCCTCAAAAATAAAAAGGCAAACAATCCATTTAAAAAATGGGCAAGTGATTTGAAGAGACACTTCTCCAAAGAAGAAATACAAATGGCAACAAAGCACATGAAAAGATGCTCAACATCACTTAGGTATTAGGGAATTAAAAATCAAAACTACAATGAGATATCATCTTATACCCCTTAGACTGGAGGCTATTAAAAAAACAGAGGACTACAAGTGGTAGAGAGGATGTGGAGAAATGGGAACCCTCATCCACTACTGGTGAGAATGTAGAATGTTGCAGCCATTGTGGAGGACAGTTTGGCAGTTCCTCAGAAAGCTAACTATGAAACTGCCATATGATCCAGCAATTCCACTGCTGGGTATATACCCAGAAGAATTAAAAGCAAGGGTACAAACAGATATGTGCACACCAATGTTCATAGTGGCATTATTCTCTATTGCCAAAAGTTAGAATCAACCCAAATGCCCGTCAACAGAAGAATGGATAAACAAATTGTGGTATATGCATACAATGAAATATTACTCAGCTGTAAGAAGGAATGCAGTATTAACACACAGGATAACATGGATGAATCTTGAAGACCTTATGTTGAGTGAAGCAAGCCAGGCACTGAAGGACAAATATTACATGACCTAACTGATAAGAATTAAGTAAATTGAGCAGACTCACAGAGCTAGAGTCTGAAAGATAGGTTTACAAGAGTTAGAGAGAAGAAGGTTGTGAGCCAATGCCCATAAGGGCAAAATCTATGATAAGGTGGAAGTGTGTAGTTGTCCAGTGGAGGGGCATGACAGTGGTGCAGTAATGATTTTGGGTTGGGCGGTGCAGGCTTGTCAGGGGGTATGGTAGGGAAGGTGGGTTGGACTGTCCATGGAACTGGGGGTAGAGCTGGGGGAGGTAGCAGGTGAACACGGAATTGGTTGATATATGGTTAAAACTACAATGTTAGGTATGTTCTTTTGGCAACATGGCAGGGGAGGATTACCTGTTTAGGGTGTTGGATATGAGGGGACATTCAGGACAGGACACACCTGGGACAGGCTTCTAGGGAGTGTGTGAGTGTTCATCTAGTAATAATGGATTGTATCAGTGGGTCGAAATTCACATAATGAGAGGGAAGGTATTGGACTCCCATCCTGAGGAGTCTTGCTATGTTCTCAAATAGAGGGATGGGAGTTTCTAGAGAGCACAGGCAGTACCTAATAGGGGAGGACAGATATGTATGTTAAGCCCTCAATGTTCTTCCAAGTAACTATGAGTCTTGTTCTTCAAGGAGCAAAGCTTGGTGGTTGCCATGGGTCTTGAGTGGAGAGGGAGGAAGGAATAGCATAGATGGGACATGGGTCATTGGGGGGTATTGAAAGTGTCCTACCTGATCTTCCAATGATGGATACAGCCATGTTAAATTTCAACAAAATTTATAAAAGTGTATGGTCCAAAACGTAAACTATTAATGTAAACCAATGTCCATGGTTAGTACCTATGTTTCAATATTTGTACAATTATAACAAATGTACCATCCACATGTAAAATGTCATTAATAGGAGAAAGGGGGAAATGGGGAGGATGTTGGGTATATGGGAATCCCCTGTATTCTGTATGTGACTTTTCTGTAACCTAAAACTTCTTTGAAGACAAAATTTAAAAAGTAAGACAGTGGGGGAACAAATGGAAGAAAATGTCACCATACATACAAGACAACAGATCTCACAGTTATGAAAGACATAATGTCAAAACTTTTCAAAAATATTTTTTCATTATTCTAAATCTTTATTTTTTTATTTTTTAAAATTTTTTGTATTTTATGTCTTATTTTTTTAAACTATCATTATTATTTCATTTTCTTATTAATCCTATTAAGCTATTTTGTTGGCCTCGTATTTGAAGACATTTTGGATCACAGACGGGTTACAACTATGACAGGGGAAGATCATTTGTGTGCGGTGTGTCAGTGATGGGGGGTATGTGGGAGGAAGTTCACCTGGGCATTATATAAGGTTTATAAATGTGTTCAGTTGTTCATGGGGCACTGTCATGGTGGGGGGAGATTCACAGGATAATGGAGAGAATATTGAATTCCCATCCTGGGAGCTCTGCCACATTCTCTAATGGAGCAGCAAGAATCCCCTAAGTACAGGTGTAATGACTAGTGAAGGAGGATGGTCTGTTGATGGGCTCTTAAAATTGATGACTATACCTTTACTCCTGAAATTGAGACTTAGCCTAGTATTATAGGGTGCCTAAGCATTACCTTCTGAGAGACTCCTTGTTGGTCAAATGTGGCCTCTCTCTAAGCCAAACTCAGAATATAAATGCATTACTTTACCCCCAGCATAAGACATGACTCCTGGGTATGAGCCTCCCTGGCACCAAGGGATTACTACCAAGCACCAACTAGCAATGCAACTGGAAAAAGACTTTGACCAAAAGGGGGAAAAGGTAAAAACAAATGTGTTTATATGGCTAAGAGACTTCAAAGTGAGTCAGGAGGTCACTCCAGAGGTTACACTTATGCATGTCTCAGCAGGATCTCTGTGACTGCCAAAGTAAATACTACCTCAAATAGTGGGGCTTGTGAGGACTCTGAAAACATCCAGTCACTATAGTCAGGGTAGATAGCTCTGGAGTTTGATGCCTTGCCAGTGGGCCCTACTTTGGAATTTATGATCCCCTGTATAATAGAGTTGGACTCAGTTGTGGTTTCCCTACACATGGCTCTTCTGACCCTTCTATTTGAAACTGTAATTAGTACTAGGGTTGATGGGTGCATGTCCAAGAGACTAAACTCCTGGGCTGTCCATGTGCCAGCTGGGCCCTGAATCTCAATGGAGTTGCAACACCTACTCTCCAGTTTATTGGACTCACCCAGAACAACTAACAAGGAGATGGTCATGCACAAGAACCATCACAAGGAACCAGGAGAGTCTACAACTACAAGCAAGAGAGTCCCATCCATCTGACCCATAGAATCAAGGTCCCCTTTCTATTAGAGGTGGAGTGGGCATCACCATCCCAGAATCCTCAGGATTGGGGAATGAACTATGGACTAAAGTAGACATACTGGTATTCTACTACAGGCTTATAGTGATTCTAGCAATGGAAGAACTTACATCATTGATGTGGAGGCAGTGACCACTGGAGGTTCTGAGGGCAGGGAGAGGGAAAAACAGGTGAAATATGGGGGCATTTTTGGAACTTGGGAATTGTACTGAATGACATTACAATGACAGATACAGGCCATTACATATCTTGCCATAACCTACAAAATTGTGTGGCAGAGAGTGTAAACTACAATGTAAACTATAGTCCATGCTTTGTGGCAATGCTCCAAAATGTTTTCATCAATTGTGACAAATGTATCACACTAATGAAGGATGTTGTTAATGTGGGAAGTGTAGGGATTAGGGCATATGGGAATCCCCAATATTTTTATGTAACATTTATGTAATCTAAATATCTTTTTTAAAAAAATTAAAAACATATTTTAAAATGAACTCTTACAGTTCAACAACAAAAAGACAAAAGAAAACTCAATTTTAAAATGGGCAAAGGACTTGAATAGACATTTCTCCAAAGAAGATACATAAATAATCAATAAATGCATGAAAAGATGCTCAACATCATTAGACATTAAGGAAATGCAAATCATTGAGAAACTATAATAAGATGGCTATAACTGAAAAAAAGAAGGAAGATAACAAGTGTTGTAGAGGATGTGGAGAACTAGAAACCATCATACACGCTGATGGGAAAGTAAAATGGTGCAGCTGCCATGGAGTTCAGAGGTTTCTTTAAAAGTTAAACATAGAATTGTCTATGCACCTATCACTTCTACTTCTTGGTATATAACCAAAAGAATTTAAAAAATGGATATTCAAATGGAAACTTTGTACATGAGAGTTCATAGCAGCATTATTCACAGTAGTCAAAAGGTGGGAACAACTCAAGTTTCTATCCACTGATGAATGAACAAACAAAATGCAACATATCCATACAATGGATTATTATTCAGTTATAGAAAAGGAATTAAGTACTGATGCATGCTACAACATGGTTGAACGTCAAAAGGATATGTAAGTGAAAGAAGACAGACACAAAGATCACATATTATATTATTTCATTTATATGAAATATCCAGAATAATTAAATCCATACAGGCAGAAATCAGATTAGTGCTTGCCATCGGCTGGGGGAGGGAACATAGGTGGTGCCTGCAAAGTCTCCTTTGCAGGTGATGACAATGTTTTGGAACTAGATAGAGGTGATGCTCATACAACATTGTGAATGTACCAAGGGCCACGGAATTGTGCACTTTAAAATGATTAATTTTATTTTATGTGATTCTCACCTCAATTTTTAAAATACCATTAAAAATTGAAAAGGCAAGTGGTAGACTGGAAGAAGATATTTTTAACACTTATATCTGACAAAGGATTCATATCCAGAATACATTAAAAAATAAATAAGAAAAAGAAAGAAACCCAATTTTAAAATGTGCAAATGATTTGAACAAGTACTTCACAAAGGATAAGACTCCACTGGACAATAGATGGAAAATTAGTCATATTAGCCACAGGAAAGGACATATTAAAACTGCAATAAGATATCACTACTCCACCATCAGATTGCCTAAAATTAAAGTAACTGCCAATATTAAGTGTAATTTAGGATGCCGAACAACTGGTAGCCTTGCACACTGCTGGGTGAAAAGAGTAAATATTTACAACCGTTTTAGATAATGATTTGTAACATCCAGTGAAGCTAAACATGCATATTTCCTACACTTTAGCAATTCCCTCTTCCAACTCATCAGAAGTAAGAACTCATGACCAAAGTACGATTTAGACAAGATCGTCCTTGGCAGCACTAGACACAATAGCCCCAAACTGGAAATTATCCAAATGTTCATTTGCAGTTGAAAAGGTAAATTGTAGTATAACCATATAATGGAATATTGCACAAATTAAAAAAAGGAACATATTGCCACATGCAACAAAATTGATTAATCTCACATTGATAACATTGTATGATTCTGTTTATATGAAGATCAAGAACAGACAAAACTATCAGTAATGATTGAAGTTTTTAACTTGCTGGGGGCTAGGTGGTAGGAGGAAGTACATAGGAAATTTTCTAGGATACTAGAAATATTCCATCTCTTGATCAAGGTAGAGGATACATTTTTACATACATAGATATTCATTAAACTGTACACTTTCATGATTTTACACTTGAATATTTGTCATGCATATCAATAAAAAATAACCAAACAAACTGAAAAACGCAAGTCCATTTAATGGTAGCAGTTCTCAGTTTTAGTCTCCAAAGATGACCATTTTGGGGAGAAGGTAAGAGAACTTGACGTGATTACATAATTAGGGCCTAGTGGGTCTTTTCATAACTTAGATGACCTCAAAACAGCACTTGCTAAAATACAGTCTTGTGTCATTTCTTTATCTTATACTTATTAATCAGCCCCCCCCCCCAAAAAAAAACCCTGTTTTATTGCTTGACATAAAGAATGCATTGAGTTTTCCAACATTTTGGTGTTTCTCAGGAATTTATGAAGCCTACCGCACAAAACAAAGGAACAAAGGATGCTCATTCATCCACACAGGGTGTGTGTGTAAGGAATAAGTCACACACAGAAGTTGTGGTCTGTGCTGTGTCCAACTCCTCCTGAAGGTGGACCTCAAAACCTTGGCCAACAACAGGAACAACAAACATTTACCAGTTGCCAACAAAGTGTTTGAGCACTCTTTGGAGCACAGGTCACACAACAGGTCCTTGTTCTGAGTTTTCAAGGATCGTTCTGTCTAGTTCAAAGACAGTCATTTAACAAGCATTGCAAATGTGAAAGAAGACATAGAGACTTATTCAGGACAAGTCTATTCTAAACAGCAGAGTTAGAGAGAGGTATTCATAATACACTGACAAGGGAAGCTAGGTGAGAGGTTCAGACCAGAAGGCAGTACCAAATGAGGAGGCAAAGCTTCATTCTTACCAGCTGGCCAGGAAAGCCCGGGCCCCTGCACCTGCCCCTGAGCAGTTTGTCCGTCTCAGTAAGGAAGGGGGTTTCTGAAGAAAAGGGCTCCTCCCTTGTTTGGATCGGGCCACTGCCTTATGAATGGAATGCTAAGAATTGAATCTGAGGAAAGAACTTCAGATCTTAATGTGGAGTTCTTAATGCAGTCTGATTTATTCTCAGACCAGGTGCTCTTACTGAGGATGGAAATACGGGGACAAGCCTGGGTTGGGGGATCTGACAAACCTTCCGTTGAATTCTGGTTCTTCCCTTACTGTTCTTAATCCTGGAGAGATCAACCAACATCTTTGAGCTCAAGTATTTTTGTTACATAAAAGTGAGAAATCAGCATTCTCATGAGAATTTTGTAAGGCTACATGGGCTCTCCAATGTATATAGGAAAATGGACCCAACAACGGTTGTCCACTTTATTACTTATTTGGTTACATTAGCTCAACTTCCTCCCATAATTCCTATGACTGTCAGTAAAACAACTGAAACCATATTTTCAAATCAAGGAACCCACTGGGAAAATGTTATGATGAAGGGATTCATAGGAAATGAAAGTCATCCCTGCATGCAGGTTACACTAATGAAAAATGGTTTTCAGACAAAGAAGTCATGGATGTTCCTCCTTCCTTATATTCCTATATCCAAACACCCTGGCCAAGATCCTTGACATTTTTGGTTTTTAGGAATGGACTCAGAGGACAGGGTATAGCTCAGTGGTTGAGCACACGTTTCACATGTACAAGGTCCCAGGTTAAATCCCTGGTATCTCCTTGAAAAAAGAGAATGGACTCAATGTAGACCTTAAACATGGATATACTGAGAGATGCTAGGCCTGGGAAACTGAATTTAAATTCCATCCCTTATCACAGGATAGATGGTCACAGATTCACAGATTCTTTTGCACCATCCACCTGCTTCCGCCAGCAAGCGGAGTTGTAAACAATCAGTAGAATCATTTAGACTGAGAAAGGAGGCAGAACATCGACAGTTCTGAAGGCTTCTCACACCTGGCAAAGTCTATACTCAGCACAGGTGGTATTATAGGTAGCATTGGCTACACTACAATTTCTCGATGACATTTTTTTTTAAGATTTATTTATTTTTTATTTGTTTATTTCTCTCCCCTCGCCCCGTTGTCTGTTTTCTGTGTCCATTCACTGTGTGTTCTTCTGTGTCCGCTTGGACTTTTGTCAGTGGCACTGGGAATTTGTGTCTCTTTTTGTTGCGTCATCTTGCTGCATCAGCTCTCGTGTGTGTGGCGCCACTCCTGGGCAGGCTGCACTTTTTTTCATGTGGGGCAGCTCTCCTTACACTCCTTGTGCATGGGGCTCCCCTACATAGGGGACACCCCTGTGTGACACAGCACTCCTTGTGCTCATCAGCAGTGCACATGGGCCAGTTCACCACATGGATCAGGAGGCCCTGGGTTTGAACCTTGGACCTCCCATGTGGTAGGCAGACGCTCTATCCGTTGAGCCAAATCCACTTCCCTCAATGACATTTTAAATACATGTGTAAATGAATGAATTATTGAACTATTAATCCTTAGCAATATCTGGAGTGGAAAACAGAAAAGAGAGTTACAAGCATCACAACAATCTTTACACACTCTATGGCCTTGGCTTTTCTCTCTTTATAGCGTTTTTTGGTGAAAAGAAGTCATAACTTTTATGTATTCAAACTTATCAATTATTTCCTTTATGTGTAATACTTTTGTGTCCCATTAAGAAATCCTTTCCTACTTTAAGATAATAAAGATAGTTTCTTATATTAAATTTGAAAAGTTTTTTGTTTTGATTTTCCTATGTAAGTCCATGATTGACATGTATTTTATTTTTATAGAATAAAAAAATTTTTGAGGTACCAGGGCCAGGAATTGAACATAGGACCTTGTTATGTCTGGCACTCAACCACTGAGCTACATCTGCTACCCAAAAATATTTTTTATAGAATAAACCAGTGATACTAGGAATCTTTGTCTTATTCCTAATTTTAAAAGAGATTATTTCTTAAATTTCCCATTTAAGGTAATTTTGCCTCATAGTTTTTTGTTGTTGTTGTTTTTGTTGTTTGATACTTTTTTTTCAGGTTAAAGAGTTCCCTGATTTACTAAGGATTTTTAATCATGTGTTTATGTTCATCTTCATAAAGTGCTTGGCCTGAGAAAATCACATAAGCTATTTAAAACTGCTAATGTTGTAGATAAATATACACATTTTCTGATAAGATCTCTTTATTTTTACCTACTTTATTAAGATTTGTTGCATACCATAAAAGTCACCTGGTTTTGTTGTTGTTGTTGTTGTTGTTGTTTTGAGTGTTTTTTTTTGAGGTACTGTGGGTCAGGGATTGAATCCAGGACTTCATATGTGGGCGCTCAACCACTTGAGCCACATCCACTCCCATCACCTGTTTTAAAAGCATACAGTTCAGTGATTTTAGATAAATTTACTATTCATAACTATCGCCATAATCCAATTTTAGAATCTTTCCATTACCCTAGTAGGATTGTTCATGCCTATTTATAGTAAATTCCCATTCCCTGCCACAAGCACATACTAATCTACTTTCTGTCTCTTAGATTTGCCTTTTCTGGATATTTCATATAAAGAGGATCGTGCAATGTGTGGTCCCTTGTGTCTGGCTTCTTTCATTTAGCAGACAATTTCTGAGGTTCAACTTTGTTGCAGCATGTATCCATAGTTTTATTCCTTTTTGTTGCTGAATACTATCCTATTGTATGGATATACTACATCTTATTAAACCATTCCACAATTTGTGGGCATTTGGGTTGTTTCCACTTCTTGACTCTTACAAATATAATGACGCCACTATGACCATTCACATGCAAGTGATTAGGTAGACTCTTCATGTTTTCATTTCTCTTAGGTAGATTCCTAGTAGTGGAAATACTGGGTCATGCAATACATTTATTTTTAACTTTTTAAGAAACTGCCAAACTGTTTTCCAAAATGACTGCCATTTTACATGTCCATCAGCAGTCCATGAGGGTTCCCTTTTCTTATCTTGCTGACATTTATTATAGCCTGTCTTTTCAATTATAGCATTAATAGTGGGTATAAAATGGTATCTCGTTGATTTTAATTTGCATTTCTCCAATGATTAATAGAAATTGAGCATATCTCATGTACTGATTAACCATTCATACATCTTCTTGGATAAAATGAGTTTTAAGAGTTCTTTACATATTATGGATATAAGGCCTTTATCAGATATATGCTCTAAAAGATTTTCTCCTAAAATGAGAGAGGGAATCATGCTTAGAACCAGCCAGTGAAGCTCTTTCACTGGATGTAGAATGTAGCCATGCTGCCTTCCCTCTAACTAGGCTTAAGCATGCTCTTTCAACATTTTCTGCGTTGTTTGCTTCCTACTTCTCTGTCACCCAAAACACTAATCACTTGGTCTTTAAATCTCCTGCTTTTTATTAAGCCTCAGAATCCCCCTCTGTTCTACTTGGTACCCCAAGCTATGCCTGTTAAATATATCTATGACTTGGCAGGCTAATTGAGTGGTCTGGCCATCTTTATCTACCTTCAGTCTTAAATGGGGTTCTGGGATGTAGGCTTTCCAGGAGCTTCTCAGTAACCAACATGCCTCTCAGAATAAAAGGCATTTTTTGGTCCCCTTCATTCTGCTGTATCATCAAAGGGCTGCTGGGTGGTAATGTTCTTGGAAGGTGGTGGCCTTGGTGAGGGTATAGCACTAAGTCTTTTAAGTGGCTTGCCATGGTCATTCTACCTCTGGCCTCTGATTCTCAGCATATGTTCCTATGTGGCTACTCTTGTTAGTGCAGAGTTGACTCTTCAGAAAATAGCCATTTGCCTGGAGGTTTCTTCGTTTGGGGGCACCTTCACCACCAGAATGAACGCTCTGACAATATGTTTGGAGACTTTCTTATTGCTTTTTTTTTTTAAGATATTTAGATTACGTAAATGTTACATAAAAAATATAGGGATTCCTATATGCCCCGCCCTCCACACTGCCCACCTTTTCCTATATTAACAACATTCATTGCAATTGATGAACATATTTTGGAGCACTGTCAGGAAGCATGGATTATAGTTTATATTGTAGTTCACACTTTCTCACACACAATTCCCAAGTCCCAAAAATGTCCCTGTATTACACCTATTTTCCCTCTCCCTGACCTCAGAACCTCCAGTGGCCCCTGCCTCCACATCAGTGATATTGCTAAAATCACAATAAGTCTATATTAGAATACTAGTAGGTCCACTTTAGTCCATAGTTAATTCCCCAATCCTGAGGATTCTGGGATGGATGCCCACTCCACCTATAATTGAGAGGGGGCTTCAGTCCCATACAGCTTATGGATGAGACTCTCTTCCTTGCAGTTGTAGACTCTCTCAGTTCCTCAGTTCTCTCAGATGGGTGTTTGCCCATCATTACTTCCTTGTTTGTTGTCCTGGGTGAATCCAATGAACTGGAGAGTAGATGTTGCATCTTCGGGGCCCAGCTGCCACATGGACAGCCCAAAGATTCAAGTCTCTTGGATGTATACCTACCAACTCCAGCACCAGCTATAGGTTCAAATAAAGGAACAGAAGAGCCATGTATAGGTAAGTGACAACTGAGTCCAATTATGTCACACTGGGGAGCACAAACCCCAAAGTAGGGCCCACTGGCAAGGTACCATACTCACGAACTATTTGCCTTGACTCTAGTGCCTGGGTGTCTCCAGAGCCCTCTGAAGTCCCACTATTTGGGGTAGTGTCTAATTTGGCAGTCAATGAGATACAGCTGCAACGTGCATAAGTGTAACCTCAGGAATGACCTCCCAACTCCTTTTGAAGTCTCTTAGCCATATAAATACAGTTGTCTTTGCTTTTTCCCCCTTTGGGTCAAAGTCTTTTTCCAGTTGCATTTCTAGTTGGTGCTTGGTAGTAATCCCTTGATGCCAGGGAGGCTCATACCTGGGAGTCATGTCCCATGCTGGAGGGAAGATAATGCATTTATATCCTGAGTTTGGCTTAGAGAGAGGCCACATTTGAGCAACAAAGAGTCTCTCAGGGGGTAACTCTTAGGCACACTATAATACTAGGTTAAGTTTCAATTTCAAGAGTAAAGGTTCATAATCACAGTCATCAATATCAAGAACCTATCAATGGACCATCCTCCTTCATCAGCCATTGCCTCTGTACTTGGAGGATTCTTGCTGTTCCATTAGAGAATGTAGCAGAGCTCCCCAGGATGGGAATTCAATATTCTTCCAGTTTTTGTGTGAATCTCCACCCACTATGACAATACCCCCTGAACATTTGAACACATTTATATGCCTTATATGTATGCCCAGGTGAACCTCCTCCCATATATCCCCCATCGCTGACACCCCACACAAATGGTCCTCCCCCATCACAGTTTCTCATTGCTTTTTGAACAAGAAGGCTGGGCAACCTGTAAAGCCTCCTGTATTCACACCTCTATAGCATGGTGTGAATGTTATGAGCACTGGAATGTTTTTCATGTCACTTTACCAGGTGGAAAGATTAGTGTTATAGAAGTGCCTAACTTATCTGAGTCAAAGAGATTTAAAGATAGTCCTTGATATCTTCAGGTTTTGCTCAAAATTCCCTATGAATTTTACACTTGGAAATGATTACACTGGAAGCCATGGTAGGCTCCTAAAACAGGTCCAATGCATTGAATGTATTATAATATTAGCTGCTTGGTTACACTGGTTTCCTAGCCTTTTGTGTAGACCCCTGATAATCCTTTAGAAAGGATTGGTGGCACAATCTGAGTGGCATTATAGGCCTTTGAGCAAACCAGAGAAATTTCTCTCAAAGTCAGCTTGCTTTAGATCTCATTGAATCGGGCTGTTGCCACCCTAATGTCTGTCTGTCTGAGTCTGTTCATTCATATATCTGGCCTTGGCTGACTTTCCCTGACTCTGCTTGCTTGCTTGCTTGCTTCCTCACTTCCCCTCTTACTTTCTTGCTTTGAAAGTTTATTCTAGATGAGCACACAATCCTTTAAGAATGTAATTACTAAAAAATACCGCTGCAAAGGGATCAGGAAGGGTAGGGAACAGCAGAGTGGCCAGGCAGGATGGCTCAAGTATAAATGAATGATGAATTATGTGATCAAGTCACGTAATATAAGAATTGAATAAAGGAGAAGGATTGTCTGATACTGATATGTTAGAGAGGTATTTCAGAGGCTCCTTGACTTGAATATTTAAAGCTCCTAAGATTATGGCTTTTTTCCCCTTTTGGCTATTTAGCAAACTGTTTTAATCCACTGGTGTGCCTTATGTTCCATTAAAATTGTACTCTTTGATCCATCAATAAATACTTATGGTTAAAACAAAAAAAAAGGGGATTTTCTCCCAGTCTGTGGCTTTCATATGCTGTGTGACTGGTAAATGAGAATAAGCTAGAATACTGTGGAACATGGATTCTTAGGACCATCCCAGGGCTGAACCACTAAGTGAGTAAGACATGAAAAATGAAAACACCAAGACAAGCCATATCAAGAATAGGTACTTGAAATCTACCTTGGAACATATGAGGCTCAGCTCTAAAAGGAATAGAGGCCAAAGTTAAGATCAAAAATAAGACTTAACCTATGAGCAGAGCAGGAAAGAACATTGATCAGAAGATGCTTAAGGGGAAGTGCATTTGGCTTAGCTGATAAAGCATCTGCCTACCCCATGGGAGTTCCAGGGTTCAAACCCAGGGCCTCCTGACCTGTCTGGTGAGCTGACCCATGCACAGCGCTGATGTACATAAGGAGTGCTGTGCCACGCAGGGGTGTCCCTGTGTAGGTGAGCCCCAAGCACAAGGAGTGCATCCCTTAAGGAAAGCCACCCCGCATGAAAAACGTGCAGCCTGCCCAGGAGTCGCACTGTACACACAGAGAGCTGACACAGCAAGATGACACAACAAAAAGAGACACAGATTACCAGTGCCACTGACAAGAATACAAATGGACACAGAAGAACACACAATGAATGGACACAGAGAGGGGACAAAGGGGGGAGGGGAGAGAAATAAATAAAAAATAAATCTTAAAAAAAAAGAAGAAAAAAGATGATTAAGGACTAATTTAATCATTGGCACATGATCTGATCTGTAAGAGGCCTAAGGTGACTCCTCAGAGGGTGAATCAAAAAAAGTTACATCTAAAAAATAAAATGTCCGGTGACAACACACTCCTCAAGAGTCATCGTGGATATACCTCCCAAGGGCAAAACCTCTGGATTCTCTCTCCTCTCCTCACTTCATGGTCTCCACCTACCTCTCCACCTCTGACCCTGAGGTGACTGAATTGTCTGGTTCACGAGATTAGAAGAAGGCACTGTGCAGGCTCACTTGACCCTCTTCCGGTCTCCAGTTTTAAAGGACCACACAACGCATAAGGTGGTGCATTCTCCAAGGCTCTCTGGACATAAGGTTAACCCCTTCTGGGGAGATCTGTGCCTAAGTGGTAAAATGACTTTGGCTGAAGCATTAAGCATTAAGAAACTGACTGTTGTCACTTCTAAAGCCACATACCCAATCCCTATTTTCTCCACAAATATTATATTTTAATGTCCTTCTCTCTGCGTTCTCCAACTCCCTCTCAAATGCTCCTGAACTTTGGTAGAGAATAGCAGTGGCTCGTGCTGCATCATCTAATAACCCCACTCTAAAGCAATAGATGGATCTTTGAGTAGATCTTAGATACACTAAAGACTTTCAGCTAATGCAGTTTAACTGAGATGAGTGAAGGTAGATTTGAAGACAGAAGCAAGGTCAGAACTAAAGCTGTAAGTGTGACTGAAGCCCTGAAAGGTGACAGCAGGGATGCCAGGTCAGGCAGACAAGAAGTATGGGCTGAGAACTTTCAGAACTTAAAATAGGCAGAAAAAAAAGACAAGAAAAGAAAAATAAAGACAAAAAAAGAAAATAAGCAGACAGTGCCATGGGCCCCAAATTGATTCAGCCCCAGTCTGAATCCGGCCTATAGATTCATTTTTGTTAGATCAAAATAAGTTTTGATAAACAGTGTATTAAAATCAAGAGATTTCACATAAACATCCAAATATCTGGCTGATCTGAAATAAATAAACAACCTGGCATCATTGGGTTTCTTATTCTAATTATTTGTTAATCACATGATAATCCCATGTTAGCCATTGGACACAGATAAATTATAGTTGCTTCCTTAAGCCACAGTGTATGTTCTCCAGTTTCTTACAGCCTTGCCACTCCCTTTACCTCTCCATTGACAGGGTGATTGTCACTGGACACCAGCACAACCACGATTTCCTCAGGGCAGCTGGCACTCCCCTGGCATTTGAACTGACAGAAATTGCTCAGGGGAGAGGTTTAGAAAAAGATGAGACTAGAACAATGCAGAGGAAAGAAAAATAAAAGGAAATTCAAAGACCAGAAGATGGGGGCAGTGGTATAAGAGGGCACAGTCTGGAAAGAGCTTCAACAAGATGATGTCTAAAGCTATATATCCAGAAATACTTATGGATAAAAATTGAGCATGGGGAGCTACTGAGAAATATCTTACTGCTCTCTTGTGATTTTAATTACAATAAGGTCTAATATCATTTTCTGAGTTTTCACTCACCATATAATTTATCAGTAAGTTTATGTCAGAAATCTCAAAATAGAACATAATTATGTAATTGCTATTAAAAAAAAAAGATTGAGAGGTAGTTATTGGAAGTCCCAGAGTATCAAATATTAAAATGTTATTTAGAAATATGTACTTGGTCAAATTAAGAGTGTGTTGCCCCTTTACTTAGGAATCCACCTCCTAGATATATATTCAGAAGGTCATTAGGAGACATGTTTGAGTAGATATATTTTTTGAGGCACAAGAGCACATGAAGGCACTCCAGCTGTCCTTTGTGGAGAGAGCAGATGGGTAAAATGTGGTGAAGGCACACCATGGAGAACAAGACAGCAGTTAGAATCACCATATTAGATACACACATAGCAACATAAATTGTGGGTTTTTTTAAGTAATAGCCAGAATCACATATATTATACAATCCCATTATTGTAATATATATGCAATATAAATGTAAGGAAATCTAAACAAAAAGATACACATTAAAACATTAGAACAGGGAAGCACACTTGGCTCAAGGGAAAGAGTGTCCACCTACCACATGGGAGGTCCTCGGTTCAAACCCAGGGCCTCCTTGACCCGTGTGGAGCTGGCCCATGCGCAGCGCTGATGCGCACAAGGAGTGCCGTGCCACGCAGGGGTGTCCCCCGCGTAGGGGAGCCCCACACGCAAGGAGTGCGCCCAGTAAGGAGAGCCGCCCAGAGAGAAAGAAAGTTCAGCCTGCCAGGAATGGTGCTGCACACACAGAGAGCTGACACAGCAAGGTGACGCAACAAAAAGAGACACAGATTACCAGTACCACTGACAAAAATAGAAGTGGACACACAAGAACACACAGTGAATGGACACAGAGAGCAGACAACTGGGGCTGGGGGGGAGGGGAGAGAAATAAATAAAAATAAATCTTAAAAAAAAAAAAGGCATTAGAACAAGTGCCTAGAGAATAGAATGGGATACAAATGAGGGGATAGGGGTAAAAAAGAAAAAAAATAGGTCTGGCACTTATACTGTAAAATGAGTAGTTTTTTAAAAAGATATATGTACTTTACCGAATATCAACACTACTCTTAATTAACAAGTGATTAGAATTATGTTTGATAGAAATCACCCTAGAAGCTTTGCGTGAAATGTGAAGTGGGTGGGGGAGAAGAGAAAAGAAGCCAGGAGAACAACCAAGATGAAAAAGTTGGGTCAGTCTTGCAATTAATGAAGCTCTAGGATAGAATGAAGGTGAAGGCTGCTGAAATAGGAGGGAAACTATAGCTCACTCCAAAGGACAGAGAGAGGAAATCTTCTCAGTAAGGAAAGATGAGATGTCGGGGTGCCCTGTAACTCTGAAAAAAAAAAAAAAGACTATCAGACTTGAGCAACCAAGCAAGAGGCTACAGTCATGGGGACTCAAAATGCCAGCTAAAGTTCAAGTCATTTAAACAACCTGCTGTAAGTATGAGCATCCCCTTGAAACTACCAATCTCTCAGAGGTACAATGGCAAAAAGTTCTAGAGTTAGCGCAGAGAGAATCTCTGTGTAACCAGTATAGTAAGGGGGTTGGCTTAAGACTAACAGATAGAAAACAGCCCTCTGTCCAGGGAGCTGCCAATCATTTCCCAATTTACATTGCAGAACACTATAGAGCAGCTCCCTCTGATACCCGCAGCTGCTTGAAGGAACCACCATCACAAGAATTCTGGGTTCATTTATTTCTTGCCAAGAGTACTTTACGGCAACTTTACAGTGGCCACTTTTCAGACACTTGCTGGAAGGGACACAATACAGCTGCTCGTTGACTTTCTAACACTTGGCTCTTTCAATTGATAACCTGTAAATTTATCCTTTCAGTTATGCCTAGCCTAGAAAAGTCACACACATAGGAAATACGTCTCAGATAATTGGACATACTGGCCAAACAGAAAGGAATAGCTCAGAATTAAACGTATATACTTTGGAGGTAATTCCACTCCCGGCTATCTACTCAAAAGAATTGAAAGCAGGGACTCAGATAATTAGCTGTTCATAGCAGCATTATTTACAATAGCCAAAAGGTGGAAACAATCCAATCCTCCATCACCAGATGAATGGATAAACAAAATTTAGTATATACATAAAATGGAATATTATTCAACCAAAAAAAAAGGAATGAAGTCCTGATACATGTGACAACATGGATAAATCTTGAAGACATCATGTTGAGTGAAATAAGCAAGGCACAAAAGGACAAATATTGTATGAGCTCATCTGAAATGAAATAATTAGAATAAGCAGACTCATAGAGTCAGAATCTAGAAATAGGGAATGGGGTAGGGAAGGGGGAAGAGGGAGTTTTTGCTTGATGGGTATAGTTTCTTTTTGAGGTGATGAAAAAGTTTTGGTAATGGATGGTGGTGATGGTAGCACATTTTAATTAATGCCACTGAATCGTTTACTCAAAACTTGTCGATAGGGCAATAGATATATTTCTACAATAAAAATAATGCTTGAAAATTTTTGTATACTTAGGGAATTTTTTCTGTGTATTCAATTAACCATCCGAAGCAACAAAGGCCAGAAGTTACTGTGTTCTGGTACAATCACGATTTCTAAGAGCTCACTCATCCATTAGGTAAACATACCATTCTTATGGGCACGAAATGGTCAAATGAGCATAAAGTACTAATTAACAAATTGTCCTTAGATATCCTTATGTGTGGTACTACTCCATGCTCCAAAAGACTGGGGCAAAAGCCTTACAACACATAATATATTTGGCCTCACAAAAACCAAAGGAAAGTAGAAGGAGGAGCATCACAATAATGAGAAAGGAAGGGATTAGCATCTCCTGAAGAATCTCAATATTGTACAGTATTTAGGATATTTATCCTATCATTAGCAAGGGGGTGGAATAATTAACAGTTTAAAAGGTAATCAATAGGAGGTCCAGGGTCCGATGCCCAGGGCCTCCTGGTGAGGGCAAGCTGGCCCCCGCAGCAAGCCGGCCCATGCAGAGTGCCGGCCGACGCAGGAGTGACCCCCTGCGTGGGAATGCCACACAGCATGGGAAAGAAGCCCCGTAAAGGAGTGCTGAGAGCTGGCCCAGCAAGATGATGCAACAAGAGACACAGAGGAGAGAAAATAAGAAGACGTAGCAGAACAGGGAGCTGAGGTGGTGCAAGGGAGTAATCGCCTCTCTCCCACTCTGGAAAGTCCCAGGATCAGTACCTGGAGCTGCCTAATGAGAATACGAGCAGACACAGAAGAACACACAGCAAATGGACACAGAGAGCAGATAGCAGGGGGGACGGGGGGTTGAGGGGGGAGAGAAATAAATAAAATAAATTTTTTTTTAAAAAAAGGTAATCACATGAGGCAGAGATCACCCTAGAGGATCTGCACCAAATCTCAGTGCGTATTTCTGTCTTTCTCTCCCATTTCTCAGCAAGTTCTGTTCTTTCCCCCATTTCCCAAGTAAATTCTTTTTACTGGCCTAATTAAAAAAAAAGAAACAGATTGTTTATTTAAAATTGGCTTTATTTGTAGAAAAACATGATTATCTATATAGAAAATGCTACGTTCACTTCAAAAAGAGCTACTAAATATAAGTGAGTTTATTAAGGTTAAATGTCAGATCAGTATACAAAAATAAATTAACATACTGAACTGAATATTGTTTAAACAATATCATTTACAGAAGAGTCAAAAAATATGATACACTTAGAAGTGAATTTGACAAATGTTGCAACATCTTTTAACAGAAAATTACAAAATGTTGCAGAGATAAATTTTTAAGCTAAGTAAATGGAGAGATACTCCATCTTGGTGAGTCAGAATGTTCAATATTGTTAAGGTGTCAATTGTCTATAAATTCAATGCAGTTACAAAATCCCAGAAAGCATTTTTGTAGATATTGACAAGCTAATTCTAAAATATATACATAAATGCTCAGTACCTAAAATAGAAAAATAAAAGCTTGAAAATGATGTGCAAAGGGGAAAAACATACACTATTTAATTATAAGACTTTTTAATAAAGATAATCAAGACAATGTGGTATTGACATGAAGGTAAACAAATGGACCAATGAAACAAAATAGTCCAGAAACAGACCCACACATATATGATTAATAGACTTTTGACAAAGGTGCTAAGATAATCTTTCAGCAAATGATGCAAGAACAACTGGATAGCCAAATGCAAAAAAAAAATCTTGACCATTACCTCATACTATATGCAAAAGTTAACTCAAAATGGATTACATTACTTTCATAAGAACTAAAAACTACAAAATGTATAGGAAAAAAACAAGAAAATTTTAGTGACTTTCAATTTAGAAAAGATTTCTTAAATACAAATTCTTTAAATAATCAGTAAATCGGACTTCATTTGAAAGATTTTTCAAAATGCACTGTTAAAGAGTTGACGTGGCTCAGTGGTTGAGCTCCAGCTTCCCGCATACAAGTCCTGGTACAACAACAACAACAACAACAAAAAATACACTGTTAAGAAAATTTGAGTGCAATCTGCTTATAGTCAGAAAATATTTGCAAAACACATATATCACAAAGGACCTGTATCTAAATTACATAACGAACCCTTACAATGCAGTAATAGAAAGATAAAACCTTTAATTGTTTAAAGAGAAAAACATTTGAACAGACATTTTGCCAAAAGGATATATAGATGGCATATATGCACATAAAAAGTTCCAAGTCAGTAGTCATCACAGAAATGCAAAATAAAACCACAATCAGATACCATCACACACGCAAAAGACAGACCACTCCAAGTGCTGATGAAGCTGTGAAGCAATGTGAACTCTCACATACTTCTCCAGAAATGTGATAAAACCCCTTTGAAAAAACTGTGTGACAGTTTCCTATAAAGTTAAACATATATCCATCATATGACTTACTCCACTTCAAGACAACAGAAAGCATATGTTCACACAAGGGGGACATGACTATAATTCGTGAATTTATACTTGAATAGAAACTGTATTTTAACACCAATGGGCTGGTGCCCCTCTGCTACTCAGAAGCCTTCCCTGGTTCCTGCAGCTCACTGCAGGCAGCTCACTGCAGACTTGGCACACAAGGTCCTTCTAAGGCTGTCTAACTCTCCGCTCTCCTCTCCTTCCACTTTCTCTCACACACACTCTCTTCCGTCAAAACTATAAAACTGTGGGAGTGGAGAGAGTTGATAGTAGCACTTTACAGTGAGCAAAACTAATGCAGCTGGTTTATAAATGGGATTGTGGCTGGAAGGGGTAGTCTATGGATGCAAATGTCAATTGAAAGAAAGCTAGAGAATCATCTAGGGACTGAATAACACAGTGAACCTGAAGGTAGATAAGGATTGTGGTTAATAGTACAAATACAAGAATGTTCTTCTAAGAACTTGAACAAATGTACATCACTATTACAAGGTGGTAAGAGGGAAGCAGACTTGGCCCAATGGATAGGGCATCTGCCTACCACATGGGAGGTCTACAGTTCAAACCCGGGGCCTCCTTGACCTGTGTGGAGCTGGCCCATGTGCAGTGCTGATGCGCACAAGGAGTGCCGTGCCACACAGGGTGTCCCCTGCGTAGGGGAGCCCCATGCACAAGGAGTGCACCCTGTAAGGAGAGCCACCCAGCACGAAAGAAAGTGCAGCCTGCCCAAGAACGGCGCTGCACACACGGAGAACTGACACAAGATGACGCAACAAAGAGAAACGCAGATTCCTGGTGCCACTGATAAGGATAGAAGCAGTCACAGAAGAACACAGCAAATGGACACGGAGAGCAGACACCTGGCAGGGGGAGGGGAGAGAAATAAATAAATCTTTAAAAAAAACAAAAACAAGATGGTAAGAATATGGAGATGCATGGGAAAATTACAATTAATGTAACTTACAGACCTATAGTTTACAGGAATCTTGTAATATTCTTGCATCAGTATCAAAGAAGGTACTGTGTTAATAATAGGAGTTTATGGAAAAAATATACCAATGTACACTATGGACCATAGTTGGTGGTAATAATCTGATGATGTTCTCTCATAATCTGTAACAAATATTCCACAACCATGTAATGTGTTGGTGGAGGGATGTTGTATGGGAATTCTGCACGTTATGCATGATTGTTTTGAAGGTTCACAAGTTCTCTAAATATCTATATCTATATCTATATCTATATCTATATCTATATCTATATCTATATCTATATCTATATATATGACACGAGGAAGAGAAACAACTGAACTTTGTGCATTTTCTCATAGACCTTTACTGTTGCTTGTCTTGGTACCAGAGGCCCAGGTCTAAGGATTGGTGAAAATGGGCCCTTTGACATGTAAACCCTAAACTAATGACAATTTGCTGTAACAAGTTCACAATTTTCAGCAAAGAACGTGTTACACCCTTAGCCTGGGGCATGTCCAGGGGGTGGACTGCCTCAAGACGCCCGTTCCTCTTGGGCCGTGGTGGGCAGGGTGCCCGGCCTGGACTTGAGAAGCATCCTATTGAGGTATTCTGTGTATCCACATCCCAAGCCATGACTCCTAATTCCTTAGTTCAGTTACTTCAAATGGGTACCCGAACAACTGTTTTTTTGTGTTTGTGGGGTTTTTTGGCTTTAAAAAATGAATTTTTTAAATTTTTTTATTTAATTGTCTTTTTTTAAAGATACATAGATCACAAAAAATATTACATTAAAAAAATATGCGATTCCCATATACCCCAACCCCACCCACTCCTCCCACATTAACAACCTCTTTCATCATTGTGGCACATTCATTGCATTTGGTGAATACATTTTGGAGCACTGCTGCACCACATGGATTATGTTTTTATTTACAGTTTCCCCCAGTACTTTCAGTGGGTTATGGCAGGATATATAATGTAGAGCATCTGTCCCTGCAATATTGTTTAAGACAATTCCACGTCCCAAAAATGCCCCCACATCATATCTCTTCTTCCCTCTCCCTGCCCTAAGTAACTACTGTGGCCACTGTCTCCACATCGATGATAGTTTCTTCAGTTGCTAGAGTCACAGTAGTTCTATAGTAGAATACCAGTATTTCCATTCTAATCCATATTTTATTCCTCCATCCTGTGGACCCAGGGATGGAGATGTCTACTCCACCTCTAAATTAAGAGTGGGCTTAGATCCCACATGGTTGATGGATGCAGTTCTCCTGCTTGCGTTGCAGGTACTCTCGGTTCCCTGGTGTGGTAGGTGACCATTCTCACCTCCCCATCAGCTGATCTGGGTAAGTCCAATGAACTGGAGAGTAGGAGTTGCAACTCTGCTGAGGCTCAGGGCCCAACTGGCACATGACCAGTCCAGAGAGTCAAGTCTCCTGAGTATACACCAACCCCAGTGTCAGCCACAGGTTCAGTAAAAGTGACAGAAGAGGCATGTGTAGAAAAGTCACATCTGAGTCCAACTCCATCACACTCCAGAACACAAATTACAAAATAGGGCCCACTTAAAAGGCACTGAACTCCAGATCTATCTGCAATGACCACAGAACCTGTGTGTATCCATAGCCCTCAGGAGCACCAGTACCTGGGGTTGTATCTACTTTGGGTGTCTCTTGGATCCTGCTGAGATATGCATAAGTGCGACCCCTCTGATGACCTCCAGACTCTTTTTTGAAGACTTTTAGCCACATAAACTCATTTGTCTTTACCATTATCCCCCTTTTATTCAAGGTTTTTTTCTAGTTGACTCACCAGCTAGTGATTGGTAGTAATCCCTCGGCACCAGGGAGGTTCATGTCCCACACTGGGGGAAAGGTAATGCATTTACATGCTGAGTTTGGTTTAGAGAGTGGCCACATTTGATGGAAAGATGAAAGGGTGACCAAGCTTCCTGGAAGCCACCATTCTGCTCCCACCCTGCAAAAGTGGAACGTGCAGGCTATGTCAGGCTTGGCCAAAGCCAACAATCCTAGTTCACACATCTGTGTTTTGCACCCTTTTGTCACATTTTCTGAACTCATGGGTCAGGATGTGTCCACTGACAAGTCTTCCCTGATATGCCCCCAAGTTCATTTAAATGTCCTTTCTCTGTGCTGCCAAGTGCAGCACTCTGGGTAAGCATTTATCAAACACCAATCAGAGAGCTGTAATTGTCAAATTATTCATCTCTCCCTTCTCTTAGGCTGTTAGCTCCCTGAAGACAAAGATCAGCATGGAAGACAGAGCCAGTTGTAAGTCAACAGAGTTTGTTACGTAAATATATATCCAAGCGAATGCCCAAGAGATAAGACTCTTACGTCAAAGTGACACTCAGCTATCCAAGAGACAACCACATGCAAGGCCTTTATCCCATGGTTCAGCCACAAACGCAGGGTAAACCACTCATCTCAGTGTCTGGCACACGTCCCAGTCCCAGGGAAGAGCAGCCCAGCAGAGCCAGTGGACCGAAAATCACTCACCCCGAATTCCTTAACAGGAACTGAAAGTTTCTCTGGCAGTTGGCCCCTGCCTCTCTTTCCAACCTCATGCCACTTGTTCCCCAGGATCCTACATTGAAGAAATACTAAACTTCTCTCAGTTCTTCAGATGCCAAGGACTCGCTCTCCCCCTAGAAGCTTCCACCAGCCTGCTCTCCCCATCTGGGTATCACTTGTATTTTCCTCTTATGGCTCCATCCACCTTTATTGATTAACCGTTCTTTAGGTATTAGTTTTAAAATGGCTTCATCCAAGGAGACTTCCAGGGCCCACTATATTAAACTGTATTGTGCTTTGATTTAACACTGTAATTCCCAGTCACAAGATGCTGTATGTTATTTCAATTACTTGCTAAATCCGGACCTTAAGTTCAGAGAGGAAGCATATCTATTTTGCTGATTTCTGGAATGCCAGTGGCCACAAATGCCTGGCATATAGCAGATTAAAAACTACTGTTTTCTGAAGGAATGAAGTGTGAATCTGAGTGCGATATCCTGTACACACACAAGATGGACTGAAAGCTCAAAGCATGAATGATACCCTCCTAAAGAAATTTTTGGTTTTCACTGTTTCCCTAAATCCATGTTGATGCTGATGTTACCTTCTTCTCAAAGGCCCCCACTCTCCACTGCAGCAAAGTGGTGGAAGAAGTTTCCCCACGCCCTTCTGAGATAAGTCAGCCAAATATTTTCAGTAAAGCCATAGAGAAAATTCTTATCAAAGGCTACTTCCTACTGTTGCTAGCTAAAGAGATATTGAGGGAATGTACTGTTCCTCCCACACCTGTTATAAGGCCTCCTCTGTGCATGTCCCTGTCCTTGCCAGCTCCCAGAAGTCAAGCATGAACTTTTAGCTGGATGTACTCTCAAATAAATTTAATTGCCCTTGTTCATTGGTCTCAATTTATTTCACAAAGGGAAGTTTTCAGAACCCAATCATGAGCTGCTTTATGGTGTTCCTGTGGAAAGCACAGAGAGCGTGTCATGTGTTTGGAGTTTCATTCGTTTAATATTTTGGATTTGAAAAGTTAATTTAAACAAACTGATGTTAAATTAAAGCAAAGTGGAATGTCCAGTATAACATTCTGGCTTTTCCTAAAAAGTGTTTGCTTTAATGCAATTATTCTGAGAATGCAGACCAATTTCAAATAGCTAAGAATGGAGGTATAGAATGTGGGGAGGGAGCAATCACAGACAAATGACTCAGCAGATGTAAGAGTTTATTTCCCTGGGTAGATTCATTCATTCATATAATATGTTTAAGGAGCTACTCTGCATTTGTGCTAAAGATAGAATGACACATAAAACACAACCATATCTTTAATGGCCCCCATATTTCAGTGAGAGAAAGAGATGCAAACAAATAATTACAAGGCAATGTCACCTTGTCATACACAGAGTGTGTGCAGGGTGGTCTGCGAGAGTGGAAAAGAAAAATTTTTAATGTTACCTGAGTGGATGGAATAAGTCAGGGAAATCTTCACTTTAACGATAACAGTCTTAGTTTGCCAGAGCTGCTATAGCAAACACCACATAATTGATTTAAACAATGGAAATTCACTAGCTCACTGTTTTGGAGGCTAAAAATCTCAAATCAAGGTATCAGCCGACCAGGCTTGCTCCGAAGTCTGCCACATTCTGGTGGTGGCTCAGTCTGTCTCTGCCACATGATGATACAGCTCTCCTTCTGGGTCCAAATTTCCTTTGCTTATAAGGGCTCCAGTCATATAAGATTAAGGCCCACCCTAATTCCCTTTGGCCTCCTTTTAATAGGATCTTCCAAGATCCCATTTACAAGAGCTCACACCCACAGAAGCAGGCTTAGGAGTTGAACATATCTTCTGGAGGACATGATTCAATCCCAACAATTACATTGAAACTAGATCTAAAAGGATCACTATGATTTCGTGAGACAAGGGGTGGGAGAAATGGGCAGAAAAGTCTATTTCAAGGAAGTGGAATAACTGGAACAAAGCCATGGATGCAGGGTAAAATAACATGGTGTAGTTAAGGAATAAAAACCCAGGTGCAACCTCTCCCAGTTTCCACTTCTGCACACACTGGGCAGGTATTCCCTTTGGAAGACTGCCCATGCTTCTTTTCCAAGTGCTGACTTCCTTGTGTTTCCTGAGTCCAGGATATGGAAGTGTGCATTAGAGGGAATTTGGCAGCTACCACTTTGCCTAGGCTCCAGCACTGTCTTGATGTTACCCCACCATTCCCATCTAAAGCTGCACTGGTGCTATCAATTTTTAAAGTGGCAGGAGAATTAAAAGAATGAAGGGGAAAAAACCCACATGATCATCTCAATTGATGCAGAAAAGGCATTTAATAAAATCTAACACCATTTCATGATAAGATACTCAAAAACTAGGAATAGAAAGGAATTTCCTCAATATGATAAAGGTATTTATGAAAAACTCATTCAACATCATACCAATGGTGAAAGACATAAGGCTATCCTCCATATCCCTTTAAGATCAGGAAGGATGCCTGCTTATACCACTTCTATTAAACATTATACTAGGAGTTCTAGGCCAAAGCAAGTAAGCAAGGAAAAGAAATTAAAAGCATCAGAATTGGAAAAGAAGTAAAATTCCTCTCTTCACAGATGACATGATCTTATATATAAATAATCCCAAAGAATATCCACACATGCTAAAAAAAAATTAGCATTAATAAATTTAAGACGGTTGCAGAATACAAGAGCAACACAGAAAAATCAGTTACAATTCTATACACTAGCAAAGAACAATCTGAGAAGGAAATATAGAAAACAATTCCATTTAAAATAAATCAAAAAGAATTAAATACATGGGAATAAATTTAGCCAAGGATGGGAAGCAGACTTGGCCCAGTGTTTAGGGTGTCCGTCTACCACACGGGAGGTCCACGGTTCAAACCCTGGGCCTCCTTGACCCATGTGGAGCTGGTCCATGTGCAGTGCTGATGCACGCAAGGAGTGCCCTGCCATGCAGGGGTGTCCCCGTGCAGGGGAGACCCATGAGCAAGGAGTGCGCCCCATAAGGAGAGCCACCCAGGTACAGCCTGCCCAGGAATGGCACCACACACACTGAAAGCTAACACAACAAGATGACGCAACAAATAGAAACACAGATTCCCATACTGCTGACAACAACAGAAGCGGACAAAGAACATGCAACAAATAGACACAGAGAACAGACAACTGGGGAGGGGGAGAAGGGAATAGAAATAAATAAATAAATGAATCTTTAAAAAAAAATTTAGCCAAGGATATGAAAGACTTGTACATGAAAATCTCAAAAAACTGCTGAAAGAAAGATGACCTAAATAAATGGAAATATAATCCATGTTCATGAATTGGAAGATTTAATATCTTTAAGATGGCAATACGACCCAAAATGATCTACAGACTCAATGTAATCCCAGGGGAGCAGGGGAGCTTAGTGGTTGAGCACTGGTTTGTCATGTATGAGGTCCCGGGTTTAATCTCCAGCCCCAGTACCTTAAAAAAAAACCCAACAGCCATTTTTACAAAAATGGAAAAGCTGATCCTAAAATGCATATGTAGTTTCAAAGGAACCTGAATGGTTTAGTTTCCTTGGCTGCTCAAACAAACCCCATGCAATGGGTTGGCTGAAACAATGGGAATTTATTAGATCATGAATTTAAGGCTAAGAAAAAGTCCAAATCAAGGTGTCATTAAGTAATGCTTTTATCCCAAAGACTGGTATTTTGGGAAAACCAGTGATCCTTGATCCTGTGCTCTTTAACACATGGCATCCTCTCCTGGCCTCTCCCTTCCCTCCCAAGTTCTGTTGACCTTCAGTTTCTTGCTTCCTGTGGCTCTCTGCTTATAGAGGACTCTGGTAATAGGATTAAGACTCATTGAGGGGTGGGGGTGGGTAAACAAATAAATAAATCTAAAAAATAGTAAGACACTGGGGGAATAAATGGAAGAAAATGACACTGCACATATAGAATGACAATGTTACGGTGAGGAAAGTCAAAATGTCAAAAAAAAGATTTTTTCTTTTAATATTTTTTCAATATTTTTAATATCCCAATTTTTAAAAATATTTTATTTTTACCTTTTATTAATTATTAATTAATAATAATTATTAATTAATTATTCTGTATTATCCTTCCTGTCTATAAAACTACCATTATTTCATTTTCTTATTAATTGTATGTGACTATTTTGTTGGCTTCATTTTTGAAGAGGTTTTAGATTGCAGAAGGGTTACAACAGTGGCAGGGGAGAATCATTGGTGTAGGGTGTCAGTGAGTGGGGATACATGGGAGGAAGGTCACCCAGGTATACACAGAAGGAATATAAATGTGTTCAAATGTTCATGTGGCATGTCCATGTTGGGTGGAAATTCACACAATAACCAAAAGAATATCAACTTTCCACCCAGGGGAGCTCTGCCACATTTTCTAATGGAACAAGAACGCCTCAAGTGCAAGGACAATGACTTGTGAAGGACTCTTGATATTGATGACTATGTTTATGAGCCTTTACTCTTGAAATGGAAACAGCCATTTCAAGTGATGCAGGGTGTCTATGAGTTACCTACCAGGAGCTTCCTTGTTGCTCAAATGTGGCCTCTCTCTAAGCTGAACTCAGTATGTAAAGGCAATAACTTCCCCCCAGTGTGGGACATAACTCCCTGGAATGAGTCTCCCTGGCACTGAGGGATTGCTACCAAGTATCAAAAAGCAATGTATCTGGGGGGAAAAGGACCTTGACCAAAAGAGGGGAAAGCTAAAGACAACTGAGTTTGTATGGCTAAGAGACTTCAAAGTGAGTCAGGAGGCCATCCCTGAGGTAGTGCTTATGCACATCTCAAAAGAATCTCATTGACAGCCAAAGTAGATACTACCCCAAATAGCAAGTCTCCTCTGGGATATGGAGACATCCAGACACTATAGTCAGGGCAGATACCTCAGGAATTTGGCCCTTTGCTAGTGGGCCCTAATCTGGTATTTATGCTCCCCAGAGTGATAGAGTTAGACTCACCAGTGGTTTCCCTATGCGTGACTCTTCTGTCCTTATATTTGAGCCTATAATTAGTACTAGAGTTGGTAGGGTGTACATCCAAGAAACTTAAATCTTTGGGCTGTCCATGTCCCAGCTAAGCCCTGAATCTCAACGAAGTTGCAACACCTACTCTCCAGTTCAATGGACTCACCCAGGACAACTAACGGGGAGGAGATGATGGACAAACAACACACCAAGGAACCAAGAGTGCCTACAACTGCAAGCAAGAGTCCCATCCATTGGATGTATGGGATCAAAGCCTCCCTCAATTAAGGGTGGAGTGGGCACCATCATCCCAGAGTCCTCAGGATTGGGAAATGAACTATGAACTAAAATAAGCTTACAAATATTCTACTATAGACTTATTGTGATTCTATCAATGGAAGAAATATCATTGTTGTGGAAGCAGTGACCCATGGATGTTCTGGCACTAGGGATAGAGAAAAACAGGTGTAATGGGGGGAATTTTCAGAACTTGGGAATCCTCCTCACTGACATTACAATGATAGATACAGGCCTTTATATATCCAGCCATAACCTACAGAGTCAAGTGGGAGAGAGTGTAAACTACAATGTAAACTATAATCCATGCCGTGTAGCAATGCTCCAAAACGTGTTTAACAATTGTAATGAATGTACCACACTGATGAAAGATGTTGCTAATGTGGGAAAATGTGGGAGGTGTGGGGAGCAGAGCATATGGGAATCCCCTATATATTTTCTGCAACATTTATGTAATTGAAGTATCTTTTAAAAAATAAAAAAGTGGAAGAAAAAAAAAAGACACATTCTGATTGAGGTGGGCCACACGTCAACTAA
This sequence comes from Dasypus novemcinctus, assembly GCF_030445035.2. NCBI lineage: Eukaryota > Metazoa > Chordata > Mammalia > Cingulata > Dasypodidae > Dasypus > Dasypus novemcinctus. Next base: position 11,456,659 of record NC_080682.1, read on the forward strand.
AGAAACCTCATCTAAAGTTCCTCCTTATAATGGACTCACACCCACACGAATGGATCAGGTTTAAGAACATGTTTTTTGGGGGTACATGCTGCCAAACCACCTCACTGAATAATCAAAAAATCTTGAAAAAGAAGAACAAAGTTGGAAGTCTCACACTTCCCAATTTCAAAACTAATTACAAAGCTGCAGAAATCAAAAGAGTGGCACAAACCTTCTCTCTTCCTGGGCAAGCAATGGTGGAGGCCAAGGGATGGTGAGTTTGGGACTTCATTTCACTCTTCACTGCTCCAGAAGGGGCCAGTTAGAGCTCCTCTTACACAGGCTTCTATTTCTTACTATTAAATTGGTTTCCTTTTTCATCCAAAATTTGGAATTCCCCAGATAGTCACACTGTAGAAGCCAAATATGAACTCTAAGATTTTAAGTATCTTAACTGGGAGAAAAAATCTAGTTCTGAACCAGCTTCAATCAGCAGGACACCTGTCCCACCCTTTCCTCTGAGTCAGAGAGCTAGCCCACGTGCAGCAGCTGTTGTATTTGCGCCAAGGGTGACACGGGGAGATCTGCACCCAGTCAGACCTTTAATGATGTGGTCTAGGTGGGGTCTCTCCGAGGACGGGCCCTGTGGAGGTTCTTCCCTGAACCGCAGCTGCCACGCTTGGCCACCACCCACCCTTCCCCCTTGTGATGGCGCAGACCCTGTGGGACCCTCCCTCCCCGAGAGTCGGTGAGTCCCCGTCCCCGTCTCAGAGTCCACTCTTCTCTGGTGCTGAGGCCTGGAGCGGGACCATCTGCTTCTGCTGCTCCTGTTGCAGTCGCTTCTGTTTCCCTCTCCTCCTGGGGGCAGGAGAGTGCAGCCCTGGGTGCGTGCCCTCTAGGCCAGGCTGGAAAGGGGGCTCCAGGGGACTCTCCACTCGGCTGTGCTCAGCCACCCACTCTCTGTCCGGGAGACTCAACCAATCGGGGAAGCAGAGAAGAAAGAGTCCCGGCCTGGAAGAGGGGGCCCGGGTTTGAGTTTGAACCCCACCCCAGCCGGGGTGTGGGACGTGGGCTAAGGTCCTGCTCCTCTCTGGGCCTCAGGATCCTTTTCTCCCCAAGAGAAAGGGCGAGGCTCTGCTCCTGGGGCTCTGAGGGCTGCGCTCACCTGTCCTTCAGGTCCTGCACGGTGTCGGGCAGTGGCTGGTTCAGGGTCTCCGGCAGGAGGGCGGTGGCAGCACTGGCGGCCACAGGGACGGCGCCGAAGATAAAGAGAGGCAGGGCAGAGTAGAGCTCGGCAGTCATGCTCACCAGGGGGCTCACGATGCTGCCCACCCGGGCCATCGTGCTGCCCATGCCCAGGCCAGTCTGCCTGCCGGGCCGTAGGGGTGGGTGTCGGTCAGACGTCTGGCACGAGTGCTGAGGTGCTGGCCACGCCCCAAGCCAGGGCAGCCCAGGCCCGGCCCAGGACACCCCCAGGTGTCTCCTCGTTTCCGATCTGGTTGGCAAACCAATGTGGGACTGGGTTTGGCAATTATTTAAAAAAGGCAAGTTGGGAAGGGCTCTGGCCAGGGCCTCAGGAGACCCAGGATGGAATTTTTCCTCTGCCCTTAAATCGCTGTGTGACCTTGGGCTAGTCTTTTTCCCTGTCTGGGCCTTATTTTCTGTTGCTGTCAAATGAAACAGTTGGGTTAGACCAATGGTTCTTAAACCACCTGGGGCCTTTTTGAGTTCCGGGTGGCGCAGACTCACACAGACCTGTTGGATTAGAAGCCCCAGGGGAAGGGCCCTGGAATCTGCACGTTAAGCCTGCTTTCCTTGAGGGCAGTGGTTAGAAACATTGACTAGGGAAACAGACTGCTTGGGTAAAGCCTGGCCTCACCACTCCCTAGCTGTTTAACCTCGGGCAAGTCACTTAACCTCTCTGAGCCTCAGGGTTCTCATTTGTAAAATGGAAGTCATTATTGTACCTTCCTAAAAGGCTTGTTTTGAGGATAAAATAAGTAGTATTTGTAAAAAGTTTCAAGTGGACCCAGCACATAGTAAGTGCTCTATACTTTTATTCTCCCCCTGAAACCCCATAAGGACACAGAAGAGTGAGCTCTCCAGGCTCTCATCCCAAGTAGCTTCAGAAAGCCTGACCATTCTTTGACATCTAATGTTTTACCTTTTTTTAAAAAAAAAATTTTTTAGGAGGTACTGGCAATTGTAATGGGACCTCATAAATGGGAAGTAGTTGCTCAACCACTGAGCTACACCTGCTTCCTTAGTGTTTTATCTTATGCTAAAGTGAATTTTGCATTCCATTTTAAAAATAGGCACATGTTTCTTGTTAAAAATAGGCACAAAAATAGGAATTATTGCAAAAATTCCTCCCCTGCTGCCCCATCTTGGCAGTCCAAAAGGCAGTGCTATGCTTATCCATCTCTCTGGCATACTATCAAGTGCCACCATTTTTAAGTGTGGTTCCTGTGATAGGAAATTACTTTCATGTTTTGGTCTGTGGTTTCAGATGTACCACTTGGAATTTAGATTTGGCGGCAGCTTCTAGCCTGTGCTTTGGAGATCCAGTGGGGCACTTCAATCCACTGCCTCTGAAATGTGTTGTCTTGGCTTCATACCCTGCCGCAGTTGGTGATTCCTTTGGAGACCTTCTTCTAGGGTCAGGTAGGGCTTAGAGGGCAGCCAAACATGGGTCAGCTACGCAGTCACCCATAGAGTGTGTATAGAGTGCTTACTCTAGCCTTAGACTGACGGGTGCTGGGGGAGGGCCTTTGGGCTGGGGCATACTGGACTGTGCTCTGGTCTGACCTGTGTGCAGAGGAATGTCTTGCATCAAGATCTTCCCACCCCACCAGGCCTCCACTCACCGGATCATCGTGGGATACAGCTCCCCAGTGTACAAGAAGATGCAGTTGAAGGAGGCAGCGAGGCAGCCCTTCCCCAGCACAGCAAGGGCGGTTCGAACGATGGAGTAGTCTAGAGAAAAAGGAGGGGGAGGGGGACCGATGGAGCTGGGGAGTGGGGGAGGCAATGGCCTCTCCTCTCTTCTGTGAATTGGGCCGTGTCTGCAGATGGGGCCAAGGGTGAGTGGCCGAGGTGCTCAGATGCTCACCCTTAGGTACCACCCCATTGGCCAGGATGCAGATGCCCACCAGCAGCAGTGAGGCCATCTGGGCAGGTCGGCGGCCCAGGAAGTTGATGACAAGGAAGCCCACGAACTTGGCAGGCAGGTCCACGGCACCAAAGATCACCTGGATTAGGTAGATGCTGACCCCAAAGTTCTGCAGGTCCATGACCAGCCCGTAGTAGGCAAAGCTGGTGGCAAACCTAGTGGGGAGGGGAGTGTGGGATTTGTTAGGGGAGGTTTATGGGGGTGGGTCCTCATTCAGAGGAGGGCCCAGCTGTACTGGGTGCTGGAGGAGCTGGACACTCGGCCGAGCTTAATAGTCCTTCAGTTTTTTAGTATCTGGTTTAAATATTGGGGCAGTCCTCTTGTACCCCAGATTTCTCAATCTTTTGAGAACTAGTGATTCCAGTGTCTTAGGAAAACGTCACCTAGTGTTTATGTTGGGTTTGCATAATTTTAGTCTTTATCTTATTTATCTAAGTGAGGCCGAGGGAGGGCGGGTGAATATCCAAGACAGGTCTTCAGGATCCAGGTGCTGGGAGAGGCCAGAGCGACAGGGACCTGTCCATGGTCCTGGAATGAGTGTCACATTCCTCAAGCTGCTAGGAGCCAACAAAAGGAAGCTCAGGCCACTGGATAGAATCAGAAATGAGGGTAAATAACCCCAGTTGGAAGTAAAGAATTGATTGGCAAGATCCTGCTTTCTCACCATGCTTCTCTCACCTGGCGTGGGGTGGGGCTCGATCTGATGATGGGAAGAGGGCGGGCCCTGTGGAGGTGCTTCCCTGAACCGCAGCTGCCACGCTTGGCCACCACCCACCCTTCCCCCTTGTGATGGCGCAGACCCTGTGGGACCCTCCCTCCCCGAGGGCCGGTGAGTCCCCGTCCCCCTCTCAGAGTCCACTCTTCTCTGGTGCTGAGGCCTGGAGCGGGACCATCTGCTTCTGCTGCTCCTGTTGCAGTCGCTTCTGTTTCCCTCTCCTCCTGGGGGCAGGAGAGTGCAGCCCTGGGTGCGTGGCCTCCAGGCCAGGCTGGAAGGGGGGCTCCAGGGGACTCTCCACTCGGCTGTGCCCAGCCACCCGCTCTCTGTCCGGGATACTCAGCCAATCAGGGAAGCAGGGAGGAAAGAGTCCCCGCCTGGAAGAGGGGGCCCGGGTTTGAGTCTCAACCCGGCCCCAGCCGGGGTGTGGGACGTGGGCTAAGGCCCTGCTCCTCTCTGGGCCTCAGGATCCTTTTCTGCCCAAGAGAAGGGCGAGGCCCTGCTCCGGGGGCTCTGAGGGCTGCGCTCACCTGTCCTTCAGGTCCTGCACGGTGTCGGGCAGTGGCTGGTTCAGGGTCTCCGGCAGGAGGGCGGTGGCAGCACTGGCGGCCACAGGGACGGCGCCGAAGATAAAGAGAGGCAGGGCGGAGTAGAGCTCGGCAGTCATGCTCACCAGGGGGCTCACGATGCTGCCCACCCGGGCCATCGTGCTGCCCATGCCCAGGCCCGTCTGCCTGCGGGGCCGTAGGGGTGGGTGTCGGTCAGACGTCTGGCACGAGTGCTGAGGTGCTGGCCACGCCCCAAGCCAGGGCAGCCCAGGCCCGGCCCAGGACACCCCCAGGTGTCTCCTCGGTTTCCGATCTAGTTGGCAAACCAACGTGGGACTGGGTTTGGCAATTATGTAAAAAAGGCAAGTTGGGAAGAACTCTGGCCAGGGCTTCGGGAGACCCAGGATGGAATTTTTCCTCTGCCCTTAAATCGCTGTGTGACCTTGGGCTAGTCTTTTTCCCTGTCTGGGCCTTATTTTCTGTTGCTGTCAAATGAAACAGTTGGGTTAGACCAATGGTTCTCAAACCACCTGGGGCCTTTTTGAGTTCCGGGTGGCCCAGACCACACAGACCTGTTGGATTAGAAGCTCCAGGGGAAGGGTCCTGGAATCTGCATGTTAAGCCTGCTTTCCATGAGGGCAGTGGTTAGAAACATTGACTAGGGAGACAGACTGCTTGGGTAAAGCCTGGCCTCACCACTCCCTAGCTGTTTAACCTCGGGCAAGTCACTTAACCTCTCTGAGTCTCAGGGTTCTCATTTGTAAAATGGAAGTCATAATTGTACCTACCTCAAAGGCTTGTTATGAGGATTAAATAAGTTAGTATTTGTAAAAAGTTTCAAGTAGTGCCCAGCACATAGTAAGTGCTCTATACTTTTATTCTTCCCCTGCAACCCCATAAGGACACAGAAGAGTAACTATGAGCGCTCCAGGCTCCATCCCAAGTAGCTTCAGGAAGCCTGACAGTCCTTTGACATCTAATGTTTTACCTTTTTAAAAAAAATTTTTTTTTAGGAGGTACTGGAGATTGAAACTGGGACCTCATAAATGAGAAGCAGTTGCTCAACCACTGAGCTACACCTGCTCCTTTAATGTATTATCTTAAAAGCTCAAGTGAATTTTGCATCCCATTTTTAAAATAAGCACATGTTTCTTGTTTCTTATTGTAAAAATTCCTCTCCCTCTGCCCCAGCTTGGCATTCTAAGAGGCAGTGTTAGGCTTATCCATCTCTCTGGCATACTATCAAATGTCACCATTTTGTTAATTGTTTTTTCTTAAACACATAGATCACAAAAAACGTTACATTAAAAAATAAAAGAGGTTCCCATAAACTCCCCCGAACCCCCCACTCCTCCACATCAGCAACCTCTTCCATCATTGTGGCACATTCATTGCATTTGATGAATACATTGTAGAGCACTGCAGCACTGCATGGATTATAGTTTACATTGTAGTTTATGCTTTCCTCCAGTATATTCAGTGACTTATGGCAGGATATAGAATGTCCTGCATCTGTCCCTGCAATATCATTTTGGACAACTCCAAGTCCAGAAAATGCCCTCTCCTCACATCTCTTCTTCCCTCTCCCTGCCCTCGGCAACTACCATGGCCACTTTCTCCACATCAATGCTACAGTTTCTTCCATTACAATAGTTCTATAGTAGAATACCAGTAAGTCCACTCTAATCGATATTTTATTCCTCCATCCTGTGGACCCTGGGATGGAGATAGCCACTCCACCTCTATATCGAGAAGGGTCTTAGAACCCACAAGGTTGATGGATGTGATTCTCCTGCTTGCAATTGCAGGCACTCTCGGTTCCCTGGTATGGTGGTTAACCATCTTCACCTCCCGTCAGCTTATCTGGGTAAGTCCAATGAACTGGAGAGTAGGAGTTGCAACTCTGCTGAGGCTCAGGGCCCAGCTGGCACAGGACCAGTCCAGAGAGTCAAGTCTCCTGAGTATACACCAACCCGAGTGTCAACCACTGGTTCAGTAAAAGTGACAGAAGAGGCATGTGTAGAAAAGTCACATCTGAGTCCAACTCCATCACATTCCAGAAAGCAAATTACAAAGTAGGGCCCATTGACAAGGCACTGGACTCCAGAGCCATCTGCCATGACCACAGAACCTGTGTGTCTCTGTAGCCTCAGGAGCACCAGTACCTTGAGTGGCATTTACTTTGGCTGTCTCTGGGATCCTGCTGAGGCATGCATAAGTGCAACCCCTCTGATGACCTCCAGGCTCTTTTTTGAAGACTCTTAGCCATATAAATTCATTTGTCTGTACTATTTCTCCCTTTTATTCAAGATCTTTTTCTAGTTGAATCACCAGCTAGTGATTGGTAGTAATCCCTTGGCACCAGAGAGGCTCATCCCCAGGAGTCATGTCCCACACTGGGGGGAAGGTAGTGCATTTACATGCTGAGTTTGGCTTAGAGAGTGGCCACATTTGAGCAACACGGAGGAAATTTCAGATACACAGGCTTATAGTTAGGAGTATCAAGGGCTCATCATTGGCCCATCCTTCTTCACTGGTCTTAGCCCTTGCACTTGGGGGATTGTTGCCATTCCATTAGGGAATGTAACAGTGCTTCCCTGGCTAGAACTCAGCACTCCCTCAGTTGTTGTTTGTAACTGTAACTACTATGAAAATACCCAATGAATATCTGAACATTTTTATACACCCTATATATATGCCCTGGATAACTCCCTCCCAACCATGTGTCCCTCATCAATAACACCCCACACCAGTGTTCCTCCCCTGCCATAGTTGAACCCCTGTGTGGTCCAAAACTTCTTCAAAAATGAAGCCTCGGGAAACGGACTTTGGCCCAGTGGTTAGGGCGTCCGTCTACCATATGGGAGGTCCGCGGTTCAAACCCCGGGCCTCCTTGACCCGTGTGGAGCTGGCCATGCGCAGTGCTGATGCGCGCAAGGAGTGCTGTGCCATGCAAAGGGTGTCCCCCGCGTGGGGGAGCCCCACGCGCAAGGAGTGCGCCCGTGAGGAGAGCCGCCCAGCGTGAAAAGAAAGAGCAGCCTGCCCAGGAATGGCGCCGCCCACACTTCCCGTGCCGCTGACGACAACAGAAGCGGACAAAGAAACAAGACGCAGCAAATAGACACCAAGAACAGACAACCAGGGGAGGGGGGGAATTAAATAAATAAATACATCTTTAAAAAAAAAAAAAAAAAAATGAAGCCTCATATATTGCCAAATTCAATTAATAGGAAAATGAAATAGTAATGATAGGTTTAAAGATTAGAAATGGAATACATACTAATTTAGAAAAACTAAAATAAAGTAAAAACAAATTGGGGTATTAAAAAAGGAAAAATGTCATAAAACTTTGTTTTTTACATTTTGCCTTTCATTACTGTAATAGATGTTGCCCTGTATGTACAGTGGCAAGGCAATTTCTTTCATTTCTTCCTCATTTCTACATCCATTTTTTTTTTAATTTTTAATTTTGTCTTCGAAAAAGTTTTAGATCACAGTAAAGTCACATATACAATTTGGGAGACTCCCATATATCCAACATCAAACCCTTTTCCCCCTTCCCCAACAATGATCTTTTTACATGTTCATGTTATATTTGCTGCAGCTGATGTACAGATATTGAAACATAGCTACCAAACATGGTTCCATTTTGGTTTACATTATGGTTTATATTTTAGACTGTACAATTTTCTAAATTTTAGTTACATTATGGTTTACATTTTAGCCTATAGACTTTTATACATTTTTGGTGAAATTTAACATGTCTTATATCCATCATTGCATGATCTTGTAGAACACTTCCATTGCCCCCCAGTTACCCTGCTTCCATCTATTCTATTCCTCTCTCCCCCTCTCCTCAGGGCCCACAGTGACAATCAAGCTTCACTGCTTGAAGGTCTAGATTCACAGATACCTGCAACAATGCTGTGGGCTTGACGTAATAGACGGTCCTCCCCCATCGGATATCACCATTTCTCTCGAGAGACACAATTCCTTCTGTTGGAGAACATCACACCTCCCCAGGATGTGGGTACACCTTCCCACTCATTGCGTGGGTCTCCACCCAATGATATAACACACGATGACAAGATGAGCACTCACACACTCCCTAGAAACCTGCCCCTGTGCCACATGCCCCTCCTTAAGCACCTTAAAAAGGTAATCCTTCCTTATTACATTTTCTAAAGAATTTTCTCAACATTATACTTTCAACCACATACCTGACAATCTCCCATGTTCAACTGTTCCCCCAACCCTCCCTCCAATTCCTTGGGCCATCTGACCCAACCTACCAACCCTAGCCCCCCACAAGCCTGCAAAGCCCCACCCAAAGATCCCGATGCCCTTATCCCTTCCCTGTACAAGTACTTCCCTCCACTTTATCACAGATTCACCCATGTAAGCATCAGCTCACAACTTTTCTCCCTCCTCCCCCAATTTCCTGTAAGTCTATCATCCAGGCTCTAGCTCTCTGAGACAGTTTGGTTTGCTTATTTCATATCAGGAAGTCATGTAGTATTTTCCTCCAATGCCTGGCTTGCTTCACTCAACATAAGGTCCTCAAGATTCATCCATGTTATCACATGTGTTTGTACTGTATTACTTCTTATAGCTGAGTAGTATTCCATTGTATGTATACACCACATTTTGTTTATCCATTCATCTGTTGAAGGGCATTTGGGTTGATTCCAACTTTTGGCAATAGTGAAAAATGCCGCTATGAACATTGGTGTGCCTATATCAGTTTGTGGCCTTGTTTTCAGTTCTTCTGGGAATATATCCAGCAATGGAATTGCTGGGTCATTCGGCAAATCTATAGCTAGTTTTTTTGAGAAACTGTCAAACTGTCCTCATTGAATAGCTGGATCCTTCTGCATTCCCACCAGCAGTGGAAGAGTATTCCCATTCTTCCACATCCTCTCCAACATCAAGTGCCACCAATTTTTAGAGTGGTTCCTATGATAGGAAATTACTTTCATGTTTTGATCTGTGGTTTCAGATGTACCACTTGGTTTATAGCTGGAATTTAGATTTGGCGGCAGCTTCTAGCTTGTGCTTTGGAGATCCAGTGGGGCACTTCAATCCACTGCCTCTGAAATGTGTTGTCTTGGCTTCATACCCTTCCTGAGTTGGTGACTCCTTTGGAGACCTTCTTCTAGGGTCAGGTAGGGCTTAGAGGGCAGCCAAACCTGGGTCAGCCACGCAGTCACCCATGGAGTGTGTATAGAGTGCTTACTATGGCCTTAGACTGACGGGTGTTGGGGAAGGGCCTTTGGGCTGGGGCGTACTGGACTGTGCTCTGGGGTCTGACCTGTGTGCAGAGGAATGTCGTGCGTCTAGATCCTCCCACCCCACCAGGCCTCCACTCACCGGATCATCGTGGGATACAGCTCCCCAGTGTACAAGAAGATGCAGTTGAAGGAGGCAGTGAGGCAGCCCTTCCCCAGCACAGCAAGGGCGGTTCGAACGATGGAGTAGTCTAGAGAAAAATGCAAGGGGAGGGGGACCAATGGAGCTGGGAGTAGGGGAGGCAATGGCCTCTCCTCTCTTCTGTGAAGTTGGGCCGTGTCTGCAGATGGGGCCACGGGTGAGTGGCCGAGGTGCTCAGATGCTCACCCTTAGGTACCACCCCATTGGCCAGGATGCAGATGCCCGCCAGCAGGAGTGAGGCCATCTGGGCAGGTCGGCGGCCCAGGAAGTTGATGACAAGGAAGCCCACGAACTTGGCAGGCAGGTCCACGGCACCAAAGATCACCTGGATTAGGTAGATGCTGACCCCAAAGTTCTGCAGGTCCATGACCAGCCCGTAGTAGGCAAAGCTGGTGGCAAACCTAGTGGGGAGGAGAGTGTGGGCTCTGTTAGGGGAGGTTTACGGGGGTGGGTCCTCATTCAGAGGAGGGCCCAGCTGTACTGGGTGCTCTGCTGGAGGAGCTGGACATTCAGCCGAGCTTAATAGTCCTTCAGTTTTTTAGTATCTGGTTTAAATATTGGGGCAGTCCTCTTATACCCCAGATTTCTCAATCTTTTGAGAACTAGTGATTCCAGTGTCTTAGGGAAACGTCACCTAGTGTTTATGTTGGGTTTGCATAATTTTAGTCTTTATCTTATTTATCTAAGTGAGGCCGAGGGAGGGCCGGTGAATATCCAAGGCAGGTCTTCAGGATCCAGGTGCTGGGAGAGGTCAGAGCGACAGGGACCTGTCCATGGTCCTGGAATGAGTGTCACATTCCTCAAGCTGCTAGGAGCCAACAAAAGGAAGCTCAGGCCACTGGATAGAATCAGAAATGAGGGTAAATAACCCCAGTTGGAAGTAAAGAATTGATTGGCAAGATCGTGCTTTCTCACCATGCTTCTCTCACCTGGCGTGGGGTGGGGCTCGATCTGATGATGGGAAGAGGGTTTTGGGGAAAGGAAGCTTTGGGTTTATCTCAGCCTGGCCCAAGTGTACTCTTGGAGATGAGCCTTGGGCACCTTCTCGCCAGGGCCTGTGTTTCTGGAAGGTACCACAAGGCCAATAAGTCTCCAAATGTTTTGCAAGCCAGACTGGTTTCTGCCGCCGTGATGTGACTTGATGGGTGCTGGAGGCCACCACCCTGATGGGGTGGCTCTGTGTCTGAACACGGTTTGTGAAAGGAGGAGAAGATGGGACATTAGACTGACGCCCTGCTCGGGGAATGGGCTGAGCCGGGGCTGCCGTGTGCTGATGCTCCCGCGTCCCCCTGGTCTGGGATCACTGCTGCCTCGGCCACGGCTCGCCCGGCCGCCTCCACTCATTGCATCAGCTCCCTCTCCAACCAGCCTTTCGTCCCTTGGTCTGTCTGTCTGTTAGTCGGTCTGTCTGGGCCTACCACAGCATGGAGAGGCAGAGGAAGAGGCGGCGCAGGGTGGGGCAGCGCAGCAGCTCCAGGGCCGAGGTCCGGCCTTGGCCCGTGGTCAGCTCCTTCTGCAGATTGGCCTGCAGCACCTGCCAGAATGGGCGGCTCAGGGCCTGGCGCTCCAGGGGCCCTTCCCAGCCCAACCCCTCCTCAGGCAGGCCCTGGGGTCCTGGGTCTGGGGGCAGAGCCCTGGGGGGTGTCCCTCGAGGTCTTGGCGCCTCACCTCCATACTCAGCTTGGAGCCCTCTTCCCGCTTCCCGTTGATGCTGGCCACTCTCTGCAGGGCCCTCAGGGTGAGGTCCGGCCTCCCACAGGTCGAGTACCAGCGGGCAGACTCGACGAAGAACCTGGCGCCGGGGTGGGTGGGGGTGGGCCATGGCTGCAGCTCCAGAGGGAGGGGCTGGAGGCAGGGGTGGGTGCCCCACGGGCCTGTGTGGGATTCGGTTTAAGGGTGGGGGCCCAGGGGTGCTACCGATACTCTCTGTCCACAAGACAGCCCCCAGCCTGGCAAAGACCCTTCCCCAACTCTTGGGTGCTGGTAGGGGGAGCAGCGCAGGCAGGCTGGCGATGGGGGAAGCTGGAGAATGGGGTAGCCCGGGGCCAAGCTGCCCCACCCTCCAGCCTCTGTTTCCCTGCCTGTCACCCTGTGGCCTGGCCTGGCTTGACCTATTGACCTTGGCCTTCTCTGTGGGCTGTGGGTCAGGGTGTGCGGTCAGCTCTGAGAGATGTCCTGGGCTCCCGTGGCACCACCTCCCACCCCGGCCCCACTCACCAGGAGTAGATGAAGAAGGCGAAAAAAGGCACGGAGACCAGCAGCCGCAGGTGGCGCCAGTGAGGCACGGCGTAGGCCGCACCGGCCAGCAGGAACTGCCCCAGGCTGTAGGTGTAGCCGGTCAGGGTGCCCACACAGGCCCGGGTGTGGATGGGCATCCACTCCATGTCTAGAAAGGGGGTCGGAACAGGGTGGCACAACTAACAGGGCTGCTGGGCGATGAAGGCCGCGGGGCTGGCCAGGGCCTTCTCCACCCAAACCCTGACCTGCCGAGGCTCAGTGGTAGGGGCGTCCAGCAGGCTGGGCCAGGCTGGGGCCGGGGCCGGGGCGGTCAGTGACCTTTGGTGGAGGTGGGGATGTGCAGGCGGGTTCACAGTCCCCCAGGAACCGTCTCTGCTCCTTAAACCTCCTGTCCCGGCTCGAGCCCCCTCTCCCTTCAGAGGTGTCTAACCGCTCTCCCTCTGAGCCCCTGGGCTCCCCGGCCTGGCCAGACTCCAGCCTTAGTGGCCAGAGCAGCTCGGATGACAGTGGCTTTTCTCCATCCTGGGAGGCTAGATGAGAGGGGGACACCTTCCTGCTTCCCTCCGAAGAGCCCAGCTGGGTTCCTGGGGGGTCCTGACTCGGGGGCTGGGCAGGGACTTGGAAACTCAGCCTGGACTTTGGGTCTGGCTCCCCTGCGCGTGCTGCCCCAGCCCAGTCCCAGTAACTGCTTTTGTCCAGAACATCCAGAATCCTTGGACTCCCTTCTGGGCTTGAGGGGTGACCTCACGTCAAGCCCGTCCCTGCTCCTGACCTCTGGGTCCTCATCTGAGAAGCAGGGGTGGGAGGAGAAGCTCACTGATGGCCCATGGATGGACCATAGCCAGTCTACAAATGGGTTGCTTTGCGTGGTGCTGACTTTACCTGTGTTAAAAAATACTAGAGTTAATTGCAATCATTAAAAAAATTGGGAGATTTCATATTAAAAACAAACAAGCAAACAAAACCCCATGGAAGACTTGGTGGGGGACCTCCGGGTCGGAGCAGCTAGTGGCTGTGGCTCCTTGGAAGAGGGCATGGACTGTCTTTGGATACAGTCCTCACCCTTCCCTATTGCCTCTTGCACCTGCTTCCGTCATTTCTGTTGCCTGCTTGGCCCTAACGATGGAGTTCCCATGTCTGAGTGAGAAGTCAGGATGGCGTGAGCTGGAGAGAAAGGCTGAGCGCAGGGAGGGCTCAGGAGGGGTGGGGCTGGGAAAGGAGGCTGGGAAGGGTCCCAGGGGAGTGGGTAGGGGCAGGGCGGGCCGAGGGGCTCTTGCGCTGCTCTCCAGAGCCCTCCTGGTCTTCTAAGCGTCCCTGGGCTCCTGGGTCAGTGTGTGGGTGTTTCAGGGGCCTTCAAGGACTGAGCTGGCGACACCTGGGCCCCTGTCCCGCTTCCTTCAGAGCAGTCCTACTTTTATCTATGAAGCTTTCCAAGGAAGGGCTTTAGGTGTTTCAAGGGTGCTGGGAGTCTCGTGGAAGGATGGTCATTTATATTTTCTATTTTTCTATTTTCATTTATATTTTCTATTTTTTACTCCCACTGACACCTTTTGGAAAATTTCTCAGACTTATTTTACTCATTGGTTCTTCCACTGTATTCATTCTTCTTCTTCATGTTACCAATTTTATTTTCTCCTTAGACATTATTTTCAAAAAGCAGTTTTGTTGAGATATATTCACCTACCATACAATCCATCCAAAGTGTGCCATCAACGGCTTTAAGTATAATCACCAAGTTGTGCATTCATCACCACAATAATTTTAGAATATTTTCTTTATTCCAAAAGGGAAAACCCCATGCCCCTCAGCAGTCCCCTCTCAATCCCTCTAGCCCACCCCAGCCCTACTTAACCACTAAGCTAATTCCATCTCTATAAATTTATTTATATTTACATTTTATATAAATGGAATTCTACAATACGTAGTACTTTGTACCTGGCTTTTTTTCACTTACCATAATTTTTAAATTATTGTGATTTTTTAATTAGAGAAGTTGCAGGTTTACAAAAAAGTCATGTAAAAAATTCAGTATTCCCAAATACCCCTCTATTGTTGACAATTTGCATTAGCATGGTACCTTTGTTACGATTGATGAAAGAATATTAAAATACTTCTGTTAGCTATAGTCCATAGTATATAGTAGGTATATTTTCCCCATATACCACCCTATTATTAACACCTTGTAATAGAGTTGTACAATTTTTATAATTCATGAAAGAACATTCTTATATTTGTCCTATTAACCACAGTCCATCATTCACAGCGTTCACTGTGTTATACAGTCCCATGTTTTATCTGCTAACTTTCCTTCTAGTAACATACACAATGCACGTTCACAAACATAACTCAGCACAGCTAATTACATCTGTAATAATGTGTTACCCTCACCACTATCCATTTCCAAACATTTACAATCAACCTAAACAGAAACTCTGTACAAATCAAGCATCAGCTCCCCATTCTCTATCCCCATTCTATCCTCTGGTAAGTTACATTCTAGATTCTAACTTATGAGTTTGCATATTATCATTAGTTCATATTAGTGAGATCATACAATTTTTGTCCATCTGTGTCTGGCTTATTTCACTCAACATAATGCCCTCAAGTTTCATCCACGTTGTTCCTTGGACCACTTTTTTTTTTTAATGATCTGTCTGCTCCATTAATTCTATTTCATCTGGCATCCATTGTTCTGTTTGTTGTTTAGGCAGAGACAAGCTACAGTCTCACCAATCTCATTTTCTCCTCCTAGCTGGAAGAAAATCTACATTTCGCAAACTCTCTTGCAGTTAGCTTGTGGTCTTTTAACTGGATTCTAACCTTAAAATAGTCTGTGCCCAGGCCCTAAAATATCCTGTGTAACTGCCATTCTCTCTTTCTCTCTCTCACCTATCTGCATGACCGAAAGGAAAGGGCCCCGAGAGGGCAGTCATTCACGGAAAGAAGCACAGACACTTACTTGGGGAGAGCCTCCAAGGAAAGGTGCCTGGCTTACATTATACTCCGTGTGAGCAGGAGACACTTTTATAATGTGAAGTCTCTTGGATTTGAGAAGTGTTTGTTAGAACTGCTGGAGTCAACTAACCTAATTCAGCTTTATTTCCTGTATTCTTCCAATGGCTCATTATTTTCTTCAAAAGCTTGAAGAAAATGGAGTCCAATGTGCTGCCAATCAGGTTATTGTATTTTTCATTTCCGAAGTCCTACTTGTTTTTTCCTAATTATACTGTCTTGTTATTATAATTTTCTTAGCTCTACAGATATTATTACCCTTGCTTTTATTTTGTTTGATACAGTAATCATAACAGTTTTTTAAATTTTTTTATTAAATTCTTTTTTTTAAAAGATACGTAGATCACAGAAAATGTTACAATTAAAAAATATAAGAGAGAGCGGCGGACTTGGCCCAGTGGTTGGGGCGTCCGTCTACCACATGGGGGGTCCGTGGTTCAAACCCCAGGCCTCCTTGACCCGTGTGCAGCTGGCCCATGCGTGGTGCTGATGAGCGTGGGGAGTGCTGTGCCACGCAGGGGTGTCCCCCGCGTGGGGGAGCCCCATGCACAGGGAGTGCGTCCCGTAGGGACAGCTACCCAGTGCGAAAAAGGGTGCAGCCTGCCCAGGAGTGGTGCTGCCCACACAGAGAGCTGACACAACAAGATGACGCGACAGAAGGAGACACGAATTCCCGTGCTGCTGACAACAACAGAAGTGGACAAGGAAGACGCAGCAAATAGACACAGAGAACAGACAACCGGGGGGGGGGGGGGGGAGAAATAAATAAATAAATAAATCTTTAAAAAAATATATGTATAAGAGGTTCCCACATCCCCCATCCCCCACCTCACCCCACTCCTCCCACATCAACAACCTCTTTCATCATTGTGGCACCTTCATTGCATTTTTGAATACATTTTGAAGCACTGCTGCACTGCATGGATTATAGCTTACATTGTAGTTTACACTCTCCCCCAGTCCATTCAGTGGGTTATGGCAGAATATATTATGTCCAGCATCTGTCCCTGCAATATCATTTAGGACAACTCCAAGTCCCAAAACTGCCCCCACATCACATCTCTTCTTCCCTCTCCCTGCCCTCAGCAACTACCATGGCCACTTTCTCCAGATCAGTGCTACAGTTTCTTCCATTACTAGTCACAATAGTTCTATAGCTGAATACCAGTAAGTCCACTCAAATCCATATTTTATTCTTCCATCCTGTGGACCCTGGGTTGGTGATGTCCACTCCACCTCTACATTGAGAGGGGGCTTAGATCCCACATGGTTGATGGATATGATTCTCCTGCTTGCAGTTGTAGGCACTCTCGGTTCCCTGATGTGGTGGTTGACCATCTTCACTTCCCTGATAGCCGACCTGTGCAAGTCCAACAAAACAGAGAGTAGGAGCTGCAACTCTCTTGAGGCTCAGGGCCCAGCTGGCACATGGCCAGTCCAGAGATTCAAGCCTCCTGGGTATACACCAACCCCAGTGCCAACCACAGGTTCAGTAAAAGTGACAGAAGAGGCTGTGTAGAAAGGTCACAACTGAGTCCAATTCCATCACACTCAGGAGCACAAATTCCAAAGTAGGGCCCACTGACAAGGCACTGAACTCCATGCCAACTGCCATGATCATAGAAACGGTGTCTCCATAGCCCTCAGGACCGTGAATGGTGATGATGATTGAATCGTAACTTTTTATCAAGTGACTGATAATCCAACAACTGAGCAATCTTGCAGATCTACTTCTGCCCTCTATTGGTCCTGCTGTGGCACAGCCCTTGTACCTTACTGAATTTAGTGCTTGTTTCATTGACTGGCCATTGTCCTTTAAAAGATCATTTTTTGCTTGAACACAAGAGTCTCTTAAGCATCTTAAGTTTTGTTTTTTAAACTCCTTTATCTGGTGATATCAGGTTAAAAAATTCTTTTGAGCAAAGCCCAATTACTGTAAATAAAACCTAGAGATACATAGGTGAGTCATTGTGCCCCCATGCTCTCCTACAGCCAATCCTTCAGGAATTGCTCATCTGCCTTCTCTCTGAGGGACACAAATAACATTTTCTATTTGGCCTTAAAGGAAGGGTAAAGAGCAGTGTTGTACTCAGAACTCTTAATGTGCATTGAACAAGGAAGAACCTTGCAAATTTTACTTCTCTGGCATCAGGAGATCTGCCAAAGTCATCGGACTTGGTCTATAAGCTGGTCTGGGGATCAGCAGTGTCAGCCTCACCGGAGAGCTTGCTAGACATGCAGAATCTCCACAGATCTTCTGAATCAGAATCTGCATTTTAACCACCTAGCCAGATAATTCACAGGCACATCAAAGTTTGAAAAGAACTGGTTGAGAACACATTAGCTCCTACAACGAGATCCGTCATCGCAACAACTGGGAGGGCAAGAAAGCCTCAGGGCACTGGTGTGGGGCTCCTGGACTCCACTCTTGATGAAACCTTCATCAACAGACCAGGCCGGAAATGACGTTTGAAACTAAAGGGAGCTTTGCCCTGACAGCCGGAGGCAGTCTAACTCACAACCCCGGCTCCCACGCAATAGCGAGGCTTAGACAAGGGGACTCAGACTTCCAATGTGACTGCAGCAGGTGGCAAAGCAACTCAGATGAACCTTGTCTGTGGGAGCTTACTGAGAAGAGGAAAAAGTCGTACAATCTAAGGTTTGTGCTTTGCTTTATTTATTTATTTTTAAAGATTTATTTTATTTATTTCTCACCCCTTCCCCCCCACCCCCGATGTCTGCTCTCTTGTGTCCATTCGCTGTGTGTTCTTCTGTGTCTGCTTGTATTCTCAGCAGCACCGGGAATCTGTGTCTCTTTTTGTTGCATCATCTTGCGTCAGTTCTCCATGTGTGCAGCGCCACTCCTGGGTGGGCTGAGGTTTTTTCACAGAGGGCAGCTCTCCTTGTGGGACAAACTTCTTGTGCATGGGGCTCCCCTACGTGGGGGACACCCCTGCGTGCCACGGTGCTCCTTGAGCACAGCAGCACTGCACATGGGCCAGCTCACCACACTGGCCAGGAGGCCCTGGGTTCGAACAGAGGACCTCCTATATAGTAGGCAGATGTTCTATCAGTTGAGCCACATCTGCTTCCCTGCTTTATTATAAATGCCCCTGGCATGCCTTCGGACCAGGGAGCGACAAGAGAACTCTGATGAAGGCAGCAAGAGAATAGCCACTGGAGGTGCCTGGAGGAATGGGAATGCAAAATGAGTCAGACCACAACATACAGCACCCTGGGCAGTCTAAAAGTTTGCCCTTTTAAAAAATATTTTTTCATTAGAGAAGTTGAGAACTTACAAAACAATCATGCACACATGTGGAATTCCCATACAACACCCCTCCACTAACACATTTTTGTGGAACATTTATTACAGATTTTGAGATAATATCAGACTATTACCACTAACATAGTCTATAATGTACATCTGGTATATTTTTTCCATACTCCACCATTATTAACATAGCATCTTCTTTGACATTGGTGCAAGAGTAATACAATATTGCTGTTGACTATAGTCTATAAGTTACATTAATTGTATTCTTCCCATGCTTCCCATGTAAATGTACATTTGTTCTAGTTTCTAGAAGGACATTCTTGTATTTGTACTATAAACCACAATTCTCATCCACCTCTGGGTTCACTGTGTTATTCTATCCCTAGATTATTCTCTAGCTTTCTTTCAATTGACATTTACATCCCCAGACTACCCCTTCCATACACAATCCCATTTATAAACCAGCTGCATTAGTTCTACTCACTATAATATGTTACCATCAACTCTATCATTTCCACACTTTTACAGTCAAGTTAATTAAAACTTCTACATGCATTAAGCATCAGTACACCTTCCCAGCCCTCCTCCTATCTCCTAATAAACTATCCTCTAGGTTTTTAACTCCATGCATTTATTCTTCGTATTTAGTTCATATTAGTGAGACCATGCAGTATTTGTCCTTTGGTGTCTGGCTTATTTCACTTAACATAATGTCTTCAGGGTTCATCCATGTTATCATATGTGTCCCAATTTCATTTCTTCTTACAGCAGCATAGTATTCCATTGCATATATATACATTTTGTTTATCCATTCATTGGTTGATGGACACTTGGGTTGTTTCCATCTTTTGGCAATTGTGATTAACACTGCTATGAATGTCAGTTTACAGAGGTCTGTTAGCATTACAGTTTTCTGTTCTTCTGGATATAGTCTTAGCAGAGGAATTGCTGGATCATATGGCAGTTCTATATGTAGCTTCCTGAGGAACTACCAAACTGTCTTCCACACCATTTTACATTCCCACTAACAGTGAAGACGTGTTCCTATTTCTCCACATCCTTCTCCAGCACTTACTGTTTTGTTTTCTTAATAAAGGCCATTCCATATAGTATGCGATGATATCGCATTGTTGTTTTAATCTGCAATTCCCTAATAGCTAATGATATTGAACATTTTTCATGTGCTTTTGGAGTTTGGTCTTTTTTGACAGCAAAATTTCTAGGGAAAGGGGAAGAAGGTCACATAGTAATGATAGGTCTTTTTTCTATTGTCCTGAAAAATTATTCTATGACTTCCATACCCTATTCACTAAACTCTAAGTCCTGAGGTTAATGGATCCATCCTCATTAAAAAGGGAGAGAGTGAGACCTAGTGAGCTCAACTTCCACCTCAGAAAATGAATTAAAGTATTTTCCTAGCCACACACAAAAAATATTCTCCATGAAAATCATTCTGGTAAATGTAATTTTCTCTACCTTCTCCTGTTTCCAGTGATGTTTTAGTGACCCTTATAAACTGATGACCACAGCAAACTGCTCAAATGAGCCAGAGTTTATCTGTCTTTCATTACTGATATTGTCATTTTAGAGGAATTCCCTAAATTCATCTCCCAGAACTTGAAAAAGGATTATGCTCAGAATCAGATGTGGGTTATTATCTATCGAATTAACTGAGGAAGTTATACAATGTGAGCAATGCATTTGGGGACACTTGAATATTACTTAAGCAGATCTGGAGGAAGCGATTGTGACTTAAGCAACTGAGCTCCTGCCTACCACATGGGAGGTCCTTGGTTCGGTTTCTGGTGCCTCCTAAAGAAGACAGCAAGCTGGTGCGGCGGGCAGGTGCAGCAAGCCACTGCAACAAGAGACAAAAGAAGAAAAACACAATGAGAGGCACAACAAAGCAGAGAATGGAGGTGGCTCAAATGATTAGGTGCCTCCCTCCCATATCAGAGGTCCTGGGTTCAGTTCCCAGTGCCCCCTAAAGAAATAAGGAAGATAAATAGACATAGCAAGTGCAAACAATGAGGGAATGGGGAGAAATTAATTAATTAATCTTAAAAAAAAAGAGGCTCTAGGACAGGTTTGGGGGTACCTGGACTAGATACAGTTATAAAACAGAGAGAGGACAATTGATTATTCCAACCTAAACTCTGCCTGGAGAAGGACCATTATACTGAAGCCAGTGGACCAGTCAGTGAAGAGACACGAGAGTTTCTGGGGCGAAGCCCACACTGGCAGCATCATCCCAGCCTATCCACAGAAGTTTTGGCTCCACAAATCCAGCAATCATTTCCTCCAGCAAATGAGAAGGCCTCAGGCTAACTTATCTGAGAGACTCTTCTTAAAATCATCTAACTCTGATTCCATCTGCAACACAATCTTATAATAATTTTATTTCTGCACAGCTTTTCCATTGAGAGATAATTCACTGCTCAGGACAATCTGATCTTCCCAGGGTCCTTGACTTCATTAGCATAAATATATTAGATTTCGGTTTACTTAAATCACATTATTGGAGCCTACTTACTCTGAGTTTGACTTGGGGAATTGATCCTCTCTCAGCAAAATAAGAAAAGTTTATGAGCCGGAATTTTCTGAAGTGAATTTACTCAAGTATGCGTCACTGTGTGGATAAATATGTCACTTTGTGGGTGACACCTTGTTTCCGTTCCCTGGATGGTAAAACAAAGCAAACACCATACAATGGGTTGGCTTAACAACAGAAACGACGGGCTCCGGGTTTTAGAGGCGAGAAAGCCTGTTTCCTCCCAGTCAGTATCTCCTGGCTGACCAGCGATCTTCGGGGTTCCTTGGCTTTTGGCCATGTCTTCTTTTTTTTCTTCTGGCTTCTGCTGACTTCCAGCCTCTGGCTTCTCTTTTGTGCCCTATTTCCTTTGCTTCTAGGGACTTCAACCATGTTGGATCAAGACCCATGTTCATTCAGTTTGGGCAACAAAAAGAAAAACAACTAGGGACAAAAACAAAAAAAAACAAAACAGAGTCACGGTGACCCATGAAACAATAACAGGCAGTTTAACATACATGAAACTGGCACTGCGAAAAGGAGATAAATTTCGAAGAAGAAAACAATATTATTTAAAGTAATAATGCAGAGTTTTTCCTAATTTGAAAAAAAATAAAAGCAAGAGAGCCCACATATCCAAGCTCAACAAAACTCGAATAATAAAAAGGCCGCCGCCGCCGCCATCACACCAGCCCCTGGACCAGGCTGCCACTGAGTGTCCTGGCTCTGGAGTCCATTAAGCCTGATTTAATCCAGTTCCACCATCTACCAGGTCTCAGCGAGGCCGGGTGAGGCTCCGGGACGGGAGACAAGTCAATTTGGGAGAAGATTGGATCCAGCTTCGTTCAGCATTACCACCAGCTATTTGATCACAACAGAACCCAACTAGATGCAATTTAAACGGGTGCGTCATGCCTGACGTGGGAAGGACAGCAGTTCCAGGGGAAAGCTGCCACTGTGGAGAAGGTGTCTAGCTTTCTATTCCAGAAAATCCAGCACGGCCTCACAGCGCAGGACCCTCAGCCTACACCAGATAGCCGCGTTGTCAGCATGGTTGTGGGCCAGCTCAAGGCCGATGAAGACCCCATCATGGGGTCCCACCAGCTGTTCCCGTTAAAGAACATCATGATGCTTGGGTTTGCACCAATGCCATGTTCAGGCCTGCCCTGCACAGCTTCCGCTGGCCACCTCACTCTGGCACTCATGCTGTTTCCTCCTCCCTCCTCTTCCCAATACTACTCACCCTCCTCCAGATGCTCCAGGTATCACACACAAAGGAGCAGGGCCGCCGTGGGAGTGGGTACTGGGTGCTGCTGCCATCAAGGTGTTGTGTATGATGTTTGGATGCTAGGCTGGCTGCTTCTGACAGGAGGAGTTTATGTTGTACCAGCACATGCCTTGGGAAGACTTAAGTAATGCAAAAGGTTGTCTTTTCCATTTTCTTTTTTTTTTTTCAGTCTGAGAAGTTGCTCTGGTAACTCAAAGAAGTGAAGGAGAAAGCAGCTGCCTCACTGCCAAGATATTGATTTGTTCAGATGTTTCAATGCCTCATTATACAATAAAGCCACAGAAATTTTTTAAAAATAATAATAATAAAACTAAAAGCAAAATTATGCACGTTATAGTCAAACTACTGAAGAATAAAAAAAGCCTAAGAAAATCTTAAATGGAACCGGAGGAAAAAAAGATGTACTACCTACAAGGAAATGTCAATATGAGTGATGACGGAGTTTTTGTTAGAAACCATGCAAACCGTGCTCAGAAGAACAATATTAGGACATATGAATAAATGGAATATAGACTGTAAGCTTTACATCAGTGTTAAATTTCTTGAACTGGATAACTACAAAACATAAGTGAATATCCTTGATCTTAGGAAATGGACATGGCAGTGTTAAGTGTTGAAGGAGCATGATGTATACAACCTACACTCAATTATTCATAAAATTAATTCATAGATGTCCCCGTCTCCTTTCCGCCCAGTATTGGCAGCCGGCGCTGCCCCTCCTTCTCCCCTTCTCCGTCTTCTGCCTAGCCGTTATCTAGACAGCCCACACTTTCCCCTTCCCCTCCCTTGCTCCTGACCTCTTAGCCAGCTTACTGTCCAGTAACTGCCTACTGTCCAGTAACCGTCTACGCAAGCAACAGCACCCGCCGGCACCAATCAAATCCCTTTACGTATCCCTAGACCCTATAAAACCATGTCCCCTTCAACAATAAAGCAGACTTGTGCCCAGACCTTGTCTCCGTGGTGTTCTTGCTTGCACCGCACGTCCCCCGTGCCTGAGCGGAGAGAGCGAGGGCCCAACGGCTTCGTGCTGAACCCCCTCCTCTCCTTCGACCGTGAGGCAGCCCCTGTCCGGAGAGCCCGCCCGGCCAACCGCCGACCCTCCCGGAGGCCCGCCGCTGCCCGCACATAGACAGATAGATAGATGGACTGACAGACTGATGGATAGAGAGGATGATACAGCAAATGGGCAAAATGTTAAAAGTGGTGGACTTGGGGTGTGGGTATCTAGGGGTGTGGTAGTCAGTCACAGGGTACTGATGCAAAGTACCAGAAATCCATTGGCATTTATAAAGGGTATTTGTTTGCGGAAGAAGCTTACAGTCACAAGGCCATAAAAGTGTAAGTTACTCCCCTCACCAAAGTCTGTTGCCATGTGTTGGAGCAAGACAGCTACCGACATCTGCCAGGGTTCAGGCTTCCCCTTCCTCCCAAGGCTCTGTGGTCCCAGCTTTTTCCTTCCTCAGCTGTAGGTTAGCATAAGGCTTATCTCTCTTCTGGGGTTTGTTTCTTTCCAGGCTTAGCTGACCTGCTCTCTTCACAAGGTCAGCTGAAGACTATCAGTCTCATTCTCTTCCCAGGGCCTCTGCTGTGTCTAATGGAGCCTTCTCTCTTTCCTCACTCATCTGCTTCTCAGGGCTTCAGCAACAAAACTCCAACTCCCTCCTCTGCCATATCATTTTCTCTGTGAGTCCCCACCCACCAAGGCTACTGACTTGGCCCAATCAAAGCTCTAATCATAATTTAATCAAGTGAAAGTGAAACTTCTGAAGTTAATACAATCTAATATGCCCAGAGGAACAGACCAGTTTATAAACATAACCCATATCTATTTTTTGAATTCATAAACAATATCAAACAGCTCCAGGGGGGATAGGGTATATAGGAGTTCTCTGTATGGGATTTGTACTATTTTTGTCACTGTCCTGTAAGTTTGAAAGTTTTTTAGGAGGTACTGGGGATTGAACCCGGGACCTCATAAATGCCAAGCACACAATCACTGAGCTACACCCACTCCAGTTTGAGAGTGCTTCTAAATAAAAAGTTTAAATAAAAATAACAATAAAGGAGAATATATCATAACGATTAAAATCTCATATCATTAAAAAATCAATTAGAAATGTATAATCACCTAGCTTCAAAAATACATGACAGAAATAAAAGAAGACATAGAAAAATCAACAATGACAATCTAAGATTTGAATAATCTTCTCTCAGTATTGATAGGACAAGTACACAAAGAATGAGCTAGGGTATGGATTTAAACAGTATCAGCTAACTTAATTTCATTGACACCCAAGAATTTAAGAATGCATTATTTTCAGGTACACAAGCAACATTCACCAAGACAGACTACATGCTGGACTATTAAAAGAGCCTTGTTAAACAGCAAAAGATAAAAATTTTATGTTATCTGACCACAACAATATTATCTGACCACAACAATATTAAATTAGAAATTAGTAAAAATAAGAAATCTAGAAAAATACCATAGATTCTAATTAACCTCTGGGTCATAGAAGAAATCACTAGGGAACTTGAAAATATTCTGAAGAGGATGATAATGAAAACAGAACGTATCAAAATTTGTGGGAAGCTGCTAAGCAATACCTAGAAGGTATAGTTTTAATGCTTATATTTTAAAAGAAGAAAACTTAAGAAGCTAGTAAAAGAATAATAAATTAAACCTAATTAAGTAGAAGGAAGAAAATAATGAGCAAATATCCAATAAAATAGATAATAGATAAATAAGAGAGGAAATCCACAAATCAAAAGTTGATTCTTTGAAAAGATTAATAAAACTGATAAATTTCTTAGAGTGATTAAGAAAAAGAGTTAAAATACAAATTACCAATATCAGAAATAAGAGGGGACTAATTTTACAAAAGTCATAAAAGTTATTAATGGGATATCCCTTTAGAAACTTAATATTTATTAATAACTGAACATCTTTCACCTCGTTTGGTATAGTCTCATGTGTTTTATTATCCAGGCTTGACAGCTCTTTAAGCTCATCTTCACCAACAGATTAGATAACTCTGTGGCACAAGCAAATAACCTTCCCCTCACCCCCACCAAGTTGACTTCCTTGTCTGTCTGCTCGTTGTATGCTTGTTGTTTTGCTCATTGTGTCTGCTCATTGACTCCAATCACTGTCTCTGCTTGTTGTGTCCACTTGTTGTCTCTGCTTGTCTTCTCCAGGAAGCACCAGAAACTGAACCCAGGACCTCCCATGTGGGAGGCAGGTGCCCAACTGCTTGAGCCACATCAGCTCATAACATCAGCCCATTGCATCAGCTCAGTGTGTCTGGTCATCTTCTTTATTTTTTAAGATTTATTTATTTTTATTTATTTCTCTCCCCTTCCCCACCCCCACAGTTGTCTTCTCTCTGTTTCCATTCACTGTGTGTTCTTCTGTGTCCGCCTGTATTCTTGGCAGCAACAATCCAGAATCCGTGTCTCTTTCTGTTGCATCATCTTGCTGCATCAGCTCTCCATGCGCGTGGTGCCATTCCTGGGCAGGCTGCACTTTTTTTCATGCTGGGCGGCTCTCCTTACAGGGTGCACTCCTTGCGCGTGGGACTCCCCTATGCAGGGGACACCCCTGCATGGCACAGCACTTCTTGCATGCATCAGCACTGCACGCGGGCCAGCTCATCACATGGGTCAGGAGGCCCTGGGTTTGAACCTTGGACCTCCCATGTGATAGGTGGACACTCTATCCATTGGGCCAAATCCGCTTCCCTGCTCATCTTCTTTAGGAGACACCGGGAATCGAACCCAGACCTCCCGTATGGGAGGTGGGCACCCAATGGCTTGAACCACGTCCACTCCCCTAAATCAGCTTTTGAATAAAGCCCTGGGACTATTTTGGCTTGTATAGCCCCTTGACTTAACTTTTTCCCCCATAGTAACATGGAGGAGGCAAGACCTTCAGGTCAAATGTTGAACTGGCCTTACATTTGATTTTTTAAAATTAAGAGATTCAGGTAACATACTAAACCAAAATCTCTAATTTGACTTTTGTGTTTTTCATGATTTTTATTTTGTTTTATTGAGCTGATTTTATAATGGAAAGTGGTATTGCAACAGTTTGGTAATTCTACAGATTTCTTAATGTTTTTCCACCATGACTTTTTATTGTACACATTTCTGAAGTCAGAATTAAATTCCCTTTTTTGACAAATTTAATCTCAAATGTTGTTTAATTCCTTTTATAGTTATAAAAATATTGTAGGGAAACGGACTTTGGCCCGTTAGGCCAAAGTGGTTAGGGCGTCCGTCTACCACATGGGAGGTCCGTGGTTCAAACCCCGGGCCTCCTTGACCCGTGTGGAGCTGGCCCATGCGCAGTGCTGATGCGCGCAAGGAGAGCCTTGCCACGCAAGGGTGTCCCCCGCGTGGGGAAGCCCCACGCGCAAGGAGTGCGCCCTGTGAGGAAAGCCGCCCAGCGCGAAAGAAAGTGCAGCCTGCCCAGGAATGGCGCCGCCCACACTTCCCGTGCCGCTGATGACAACAGAAGCGGACAAAGAAACAAGACGCAGCAAACAGACACCAAGAACAGACAACCAGGGGAGGGGGGGATATTAAATAAATAAATAAATCTTAAAAAAAAAAAAATATTGTAAACTACAGGGAAGATGAAATGTGTTTTCACAGGACCTATCTTGCTGTGAACCAAACTAAACCTACTTTTTGTGACTTCTTTGTGATGCCTTGGTAATAAATATATGTAATAAGTATGGGAGGAAGTTAATAATGGGAAGAAAAGAAAACTAAAAATGAACAAAACCAAAGAAAAATAAAAACAGAAGGAAAAATAATAAATAAATTTTAAAAACCAAACAAAGACTAAAAAAAGTTAATACTGGGAATGTCATGAATAACTTATTCTAGTAAATTGTATATCTTACATGAAATAGATAAATTCCTTAAGAAACAAATTACCTAAGCTGACTCAAGAAAAAAATACATAGTCTGAAAACTCCAATGCCATTGAAGAAATAAAATTCATATTTATAAACCTTCACACACACACACATACATAAACCCAACAGGCCAAGAAAACTTCACTGATGAAGTGTCTATCAAATATTTAAGGAAGCATTAATACTAATCTTACACATATTCTTTTGGTTCTTTCCAACTCATTTTTTGAGATCAGCTCAGTACATCCCTAATACTAAAATCAGAGGAGAACATTATATAAAAAATTACAAACCAATATCTATCAAGAACTTAGATGCAAAAATCTTTAACAAAATATTAGCAAATAGTATCTAGCATGCACAAGGGTGATTTATCCCAGGAACACAAAATTACTTGAACATTTGAAAGCCAATCAATGTTAATTCCCCTGTATTACAGAATAAATTAGAAAAATAATATACTTCGCTCGATAAATGCAAAAATAGCATTTAATAAAATTCAAAAATTCATTCATTGTTATGTTTATTGTGTTAACTTTCTATTGCTACATAACAAAATACCACAAACTTAGTGGCTTAGGACAGCAGGCGTTTATTATCTCAGGTTCCAAGGGTCAGGAGTCCAGGCAGGGCTTAGATGGGTTCTCTGTTTCAGGGTTTCACCAGTCTGCAATCCAGGTTTTGACCAGGGCTGTGGTCTCATCAGAGGCTTGACCGGGCAAAGATCCACCTCCAAACTCACTGGTGTTGGCAGAATTGATCTCCTTGCCTGGGCTCCCGCCTTCCTGCTGGCTACCAGTCAGGGGTGCTGCACAGCTCCTAGGGGCTCCCACGGTTCCTGACCACATGGCCCTCTGTTGGCTTCTCTCCCAAGATGACAGCTCACTTCTTCAAAACCTGCAAGGGAGTCTCTCCTGCTAACAGGTGGAGCTCTATAGAGAGGGGGAGGTATGTGTGTGTGCATTTGTGTGTATATGCGTGTGTATGTACATGTATGCCAACATAAAGACCAATCCCACCAAGTCTTGGTAAGGATGCAGTGCGGCCTAGAACTCTCACCGTGGTGGTGGGAACATGAACCAATACAGCCACTTCGGAAAAGAGTTTGGTGGTTTCTTAGTTGCTGAACACAAGTTATCCCTTCTGCTTTGCGACTTTCACTGTCACTCTCTCGATATATCACAGGTTGGCATCAGAAATTAAATGGGGATTTGGGGGGAGTTTTGTAGAAGCCGCAGATGACACGTGAAGGCCAGCAGATGACACAGAAAAAGTTTAAAAACCCAGAATGCATAAAATATATGGATAGTATTGTATAATATCAACATATTTTATCTTTTAATACCATAAATATACCCAAATTTTACAGTAAGGGACTGTGAACACCCCCATAAAAGAAAAAATTCCGACTTCTCTGGTACGAAGGAAGGGCCAAAAAATTTTATGCAGATTTTCCAGATTATGGGGACGCCGTGTCCCCAACCCGTGCGACATGAAAGGGAAAACTGTACATCTGTTCTATGATTCAGCAATTCTACTCCTAGGTTTTATTCAAGAGAAATGAAAACATATGTCCACAGAAAGACTGGTATAAGAATGTTTGTGGCAGCTTTATTTATAATAACTAGTAACCAGAAAACCAAATGTCCAGCAACAGGAGAATGGATAAGCAAACTTTGCTATTTTCATACATTGGAAAGCTATTCAGTAATAAAAACAGAATTAACTACTGAAACAACAACATGGCTGAATCTCAAGCACATTATGTCACACCAAAGAAGCCAGGCACAAAGTACCACACACTATATAATACATTTACATGAAGTTCAAGAATAGGCAAAACTAGCCTTCCGTGAGAGAAATAAGAACAGTGGTTGCCTGGGGCAGGGGAGGAATTGACTGGAAGGGGCACAAGAGAAATTTCTAGGGTGAGATAAATGTTCTATATCTTAATGTGGCATTGTTAATACAAGTGTCTGCATTAATCAAAATTCATGAAATTGTACACTAAGATCAGTGCGTTTCACTGCATGTAAATTATACTTCAATTTTAAAACATGCACGGACAACAACAATATATTTTGTAACAACACATGCAAACAAAAAGGTTAGGCTGGACGTCTGTGGGACAGAGAAAGAAAGCATGCATGCACACATACATACACAAATACACACGTATATACATGTGTACATACATACAGAAGAAGGGCCTAACACAAATAATGAGGACAATGTGCCATGCAGTGAGTAAAATGATTGACTCAATCCTCAGTGCCTGAGGTCTAAAAGAAAAAGAAATAGGTACCATGCAAAACAGAGGCACCGTTGACTTGTTAATAAGTTAGTGCGGGAAGCAGACTTGGCCCAGTGGATAGGGCTTCCATCTACCACATGGGAGGTCCACGGTTCAAACCCCGAGGACCCCTTGACCCGTGTGGAGATGGCCCATGCACAGTGCTGATGTGCGCAATGAGTGCCCTGCCACGCAGGGGTGTCCCCCGCGTAGGGGAGCCCCACGCGCAAGGAGTGTGCCCCGTAAGGAGAGCCGCCCAGCGCGACAGAAAGTGCAGCCTGCCCAGGAATGGTGCCACACACACGGAGACCTGACACAACAAGATGATGCAACAAAAAGAAACACAGATTCCCATGCAGCAAATGAACACAGAGAACAGACAACTGGGGCAGTGTGAGAAAATAAAAATAAATCTTAAAAAAATAATAATAATAAGTTAGTGCTATAATTCTAAAAGTGTACAATGACTATATTTTAAGAAATTTCGAATGAATTATGGATTAAAGGGAGAAGAAAGAGAAAAGCTGTGAGAAATTTAAGATGAAGCTAGAGCAGTCCTGGTGTATCTAATAAGACTCCAGGCTGTGGTGAGATGAAGGCAGCTGAAATAGGAGGGAAAGTACACATAGAGCCAAAGGACACAGTGAAGGAAGTTTCTGTAATTATGGAGAGTGAGTCTGATCTCTGCTGAGAAAGAAATACAGCCATTTCAACTCTGGAAAACTTGGCCAACCAGGTAAGAGACTGCTGGCTCAAATAACTACCACAAAATGCCCAGCTGAAAATGGTGAGGAGCTTGCCTTCGTCAAGCTGAAGTTCAAACCTGTGAGGTCTTCTTCTATGCAGAGAAATTATTCAGGAATGCATTTCCTTGGCATTATTAGACTTTCCAAAGCAAAGAGAGCAACAATTCTAAGGAGAGTACAGAGTGAATCAAGTACAAGTTCATTGCCTACCACCCTGTACATCAAGCACTGGGCAGGTTGACTTCAGATACAAGTTAGAAAGTAGCCCACATCCAAACAGCTACCAATCATACTCCCCAATATCCGTCACTGTGCATATAAAAGGCTGTGGATGGATGGATGGATTCTAAGTCCCCTCTCGATATAGAGATGGAGTGGACATAACCATCCCAGGGTCCAGAGGATGGAGGAATAGAGTATGGATGAGAGTAGACTTACTGATATTCTACTATGGAACTATTGTGATTAGTAATGGAAGAAATTGTAGCATTGATGTGGAGAAAGTGGCCATGGTAGCTGCTGATGGTAGGGAGAGGAAAGAAGAGATATGATGTGGGGGCATTTTCAGGACTTGGAGTTGTCCTGGGTGGTACTGCAGGGACAGATGCTGGACATTGTATGTCCTGCCATGGCCCACTGGGTGGACTGGGGAAGAATGTAAACTACAAAGTAAACCATTATCCATGTGGTGCAGCAGTGCTCCAAAATGTATTCACCAAATGCAATGAATGTTCCACGATGATGAAAGAGGTTGTTGATGTGGGAGGAGTGGGAGGAGGGGGGTGGGGGTTATATGGGGATCTCATATTTTTTTTAATGTGACATTTAAAAAAAAATAAAGAGAGAAAAAAAAAGTACATCTGAAAAAAAAATAGTCTGTGGGAAAGTGTGGGTAGTTGCCTCAAGAAACTACGATCCCAAGGCTTGTGCCTCCAGGCTCTTCTCTGTCTTGTAAGGTCTACCTTACCACGCTTGTATTAATCACTCCCATTTTGTCATTGAGAGACATCTCAGAGAGTCAGTTACTTGCCTGGCTCCACAAAGCCAGTGAGGGGTAGAGCCAGGACTCCAGTCCAAGATTGCCTGCCCGTGTACTCCCTGTCAAAACCATTTAGCCTCCTAGCTATTGTAAGAATTTTTAATGAGCAAGACAGGCAGTAATGTTGCCACTAGAAGCTCTACTCAGAACAAGTTGGGATTAATCCCTTCAGAACCAGATAACAGATTTATTCTAGAAAACAGAACATTTAGAAAGGGACATAGATGCTGTCTTCAGAATATTTGAAGAACCGCCATAAAGCAGAAAATGGCAGCTTATTCTGTGCTGAAGGGCGCTATGGGGCTAGAGTAGAAAGAAGGGAAAGCAAGCAGGTGCAACACTCGGAGACCCGGCTCTAGAAGACAACTTGACCACAGCCTCATGAGAGGCCTTGAGCCAGAGGCATCCAGCTAAGCCTGACCCATGGAAACGCTAAGAAAATAAAGATTTGTTGTTTTAAGCCACTGAGTTTGGGGAAATGTTTTTTTTTAAGATTTTTTTTTTTAATTTCTCTCGCCTTCCCTCCAGTTGTCTGCTCTTTGTGTCCATTCGCTGTGTGTTCTTCTGTGACCGCTTCTGTCCTTATCAGCGGCACAGGGAACCTGTGTTTCTTTTTGTTGCATCATCTTGTGTCAGCTCTCCGTGTGTGCAGCGCCATTCCTGGGCAGGCTGCACTTTCTTTCACGCTGGGCGGCTCTCCTTACAGGGTGCACTTCTTGCGTGTGGGGCTCCCCTACAAGGGGGACACCCCTGCATGGCTGGGCACTCCTTGAGCATATCAGCACTGTACATGGGCCAGCTCCACACGGGTCAAGGAGGCCCAGGGTTTGAACCGCGGACCTCCCATGTGGTAGGCAGAAGCCCTATCCATTGGGCCAAGTCGGCTTCCCATGGGAGTAATTTTTTTACACAGTAATGAGTAACTAGTAGAGAGATGTTCCACAGGAGACTGGATTTGTGGAAGGATCTGGAATGTGTATTTTGGAGACTGGAGTTTGAATTTTCCTCTAATGATATGGAAATTAAGATGATGGACAGAGGGGAAGGGCCAGTTTCAGCAAAACAGTGAAGTGCACATTTTGGGTCTGTGTGTTTAAGGACAGCGCCAATTCACCTTCATAACAGTCAACCAATGGCTTCCAGAACTCTCCAGGGGCTTCCCCCTCACTTCTCTCTCTGTGTGTGTGTGTCTCTCTCTCTGTCTCTGTCTCTCTCTCTCTCTCTCTCTTTCCCTGCCACCTTTACAAAATTGAGGTATGTAAATCTAGTTTTCCAAAAATTCACTTGCAGTGAGCTAAATGGTGGCCTCCAAAAAAATATGCCCCCTTTCTAATCCCCAGATGCTGCAAATATCAATTTACATGGTAAAAGATGCTAGTAAATTAAGGATTTTGAGAGGAGAATCTTGTCCTAGATTATCCAAGTAGGAACTAAACCCACTGACAAGTGTCCTTATGAGAAAGGCAGAGGGAGACCCGCCCAGAAGAGAAGGCAATGGACCACGGAGGCCAAGACTGGAGTGTGTGGCCACAAGGGAAGGAGCTGTCAGCAGCCTCCAGAAGCTGGAAGAGGCAAAGAATGGATTCTCCTCTGAGGGTCCAGAGAGACAATGACCCTGCCAGCTCCTTGATTCCAGATTCCAAGCCTTCAGAACTGGGAAAGGACAAATTTCTGCTATTATGTGATCATTATTTGCCTACTACCTAGCTGTACCTGAAAGGACAGATCTGCAGTCGTCTGTTCACCCCCTTCATGTGGACATGCTGCCCTTGCGATTACAGCGCTGGTGGGAAGCATCGGCCTGTCACCACGAGTCAGAGCCTCCAGGCATTACAAGAGGAACCAAGCTCCTGGAAAGCTGCTGTGCAAATGGGGGCAGAGAAGTCCCTCTGGGCTGAGGACTGTGGATCCAGAAACAGAAGGACTTCCCCAGGAGCCTCGCCCTGCTCACATCCCCTTGGCCGTTACATTTCAGCTCCTGGTAACCTGCCCTCCTGGCGCCAGTACAAGCATCTCTTTGCCAGCAGGCTTTCTCTGGCAACCAGAGCCCATTCTGCCCAAGCACAGCAGGCAAAAAGTCCACGAGAATTAACTACTCCATGACAGTTCAGGGGTCATGTAAAAACCCCAGTTTTCACTGCTGGGATGACTAAGGCCCTAACCCTAACCCTAACCCAAACCCTAACCCTAACCCTAACCCTAGCCCTAGCCCTAGCCCTAACCCTAATCCTAACCCTAACCTTAGCCCTAGACCTAGCCCTAGCCCTAGCCCTAACCCTAACCCTAACCCTAACCCTAACCCTAACCCTAACTGTGTTCCACTCTGCCCCTGGCAATTCTCCAGCAGGATTTGGCTTCACTTGCCCCCAGGAGTATCTGGCCTGCTAGTTCCCCTTTTTCTCTCCCCTGTCTCTCTTCCCCTCTGCCCTAGCAGTGCTTCCTGAGATTATCTGCTAAATAAACCATTTGCATTCAAACCTTCATCTCAGTTTGGGATGCTTGCAGGGGAACCCTAAGATACAGAACTTGGTCATTGTGGTAGACAGAATAACGCCCCTTAAAGGAGTCCACACCCTAATCCCTGGAAACTGTGAATATGACACTTTACACAGCAAAAGGGACTTTGCAGGTCTTGAGATGGGGAGATTTTCCTGAATGATCTGGGTGGGCCCAATATCATCCCAAGGGTCCTCATAAGGGGGAGGCAGGAGAGCCAGAGAGGGAGACGCGATGACAGACACAGAGGTTAGAGTGACGTCATTGCTAGAAGGGGGCCACAAGCCAAGAACGCAGCAGGTGCTAGA
This sequence comes from Dasypus novemcinctus, assembly GCF_030445035.2. NCBI lineage: Eukaryota > Metazoa > Chordata > Mammalia > Cingulata > Dasypodidae > Dasypus > Dasypus novemcinctus. The sequence continues at coordinate 11,490,658 of NC_080682.1, forward strand.
AGCTGGACAGGCAACAACACACATTCTCCCCTAGCACTTCCAGAAGGAGCACCAGCCCGCTGAGAAATTCTTTCTAGGTCAGTGGGAGCCACGTCAGACTTTTGGACTCCAGAACCATACCATACTCAGCATGTGTGCTTTCAAGTCACTAAGTCTGTGGTCATTTGTTACAGCAGCAAAGGGAAACTAATACAGTAATCAAGCCCTCCCATCCAACCCAGATGCAGTCCGGGAATCCTTCCCATCATTCACCCCCAGCAGCCACTGCCAAGCACCAGCAGCTGATGAATCACCCATTTACCGTCTCTGTACGGAGCACCGTCCTCTGGAGCCAGCCCTGTTGGACCCATGGGAACTAGTCCCACCTTTGGGAGGGTTCCAGCTCTCACCTACCTTGTGTGCCCTGCCTGACCTGACTTTGCACCACATTGCACAATCCAGGGGCACCAGTCCCGTGGTTCTCTGTGTGTGAAAGGTGCTCGCTGGAGCAAGCCACAGAAAGCACCAGGAATGTGCACCCCCCCCCCCCAGGTTGTACCCCCTGGTGGCCCGGCAGGGAGCATGTGGCCTTGCCCGGCAGTCATTTGCGTGTGAGACACTGCGCTGTGCTTTGATAACTGTCCCTTTGTTTCAGGGACATTTACACATGGCCTAAGAGACCTTGAACAGGCAATGTTTTGTTATCAGGCAATGTGGGACACAGACAACCGCGTTCCAAACCCGAGCGCCCTTGTGCTACCTAACCCCACCCACGTGGGGATCAGGGATGAGGTAAGGCTGGGGAATGGCCAGTGCTCTTTGACTTGTTAGTGTTCAGGAAATGTGAAGACGCTCGCATTTTTTCCGATCGGTTGATCAAGCCCCAGATGCCTTATTTATCCGCCTTTTCCCCCAGAGGCTCCTGGAAGGCGGAGGGCCGGCTGGCCAGAAGCCGCCGCCCCGGGCTCCGCCGCTGCTGTCGCTTCTCGCTGCCACACGGGGTCGCTGCGGAGCCCAGAGCCCGACGAGCAGCCCCGCGCTGCCGCGTTCGCGCCCCGCCGAGGCCGCGCGGCGGATCCCGGGGCCACGTGCCGGGCGCCGAGGGCCCCACGGTCCGGCCCCCGAGGCTGCAGCTCTCGCGGCTGCTGCCCAGGGCCCCAGGCCGCCAGGATTTACCGCGTCATGGTCAGAGCCGCTGCCCCCCGCGCCCCTCGGGAACCACAGAGGGGCAGGTTTTCACGGCAACCTCAAAAGGCGCCCCCCCTTTCTGGGCGAGGGGCCCCTCGCCCTCTCTGAGGAAGGCTGCCTCGCTGACCCCGGGTGACTTGTCCTTCCCAGAGACCCCTAGTGGTCCAAGGGGCCCACGCTGACCTCAGGGGGGCCCCGAAGTGCTTCCCAGGGAGAGAACACACAGGCACAAGGGCCGTCTCGGGAGGGCTCCGCGGCGCCCACCGCGAAGGTTTGCTACCGACCCCACCCCCAGCTCGGGGGGCCCTGCCGCAGACCCTGGGTGCCGTCCACCCAACAAAGGCGAGCGCGCACGCATGCACACTCGTGTGTTCCCGCGTGCGCGCTTGGGTTCTCGCCGACTCTCCGCTTAGCCCCTGCTTTTTAGACCATTTCCTTTTCCAAGTTCAGCAGATCCAGCAAAAGTCAAAACTGGTTCTGGCTGCCTCTGCAGGGGTGAAAGGTGCAGCGGGAAGACCAAGCCTGCGACCCGGCCAGCCCTGGCCTCCATCTGACTTCACCTCCAACCGACAAACCCAAAGACAGGTCCCCACCTGCGGCGCCTTCTGCAGACACCCTCCTTTGCTCTGCCTACCGTGGTCCTTGGAGTCCACTTTGCGCCTTCAGCAAGCGCTGAGCCTCTGGCCGCTCCTCCTGGGGCAGCGGGGTGGAAGAGGCCAGCAACACCTCGCCCTCTCAGAGCTGCCTTCTAGAAAACAAAGGACTGCAAACAGGTAAATGGATGGGGCCTGATCTTAACGGAGGGACCTGGCCTGCTCTCAGGGCTCCCGGCCAAGGCCGAGAGACACGGTCACCTCGCTGGACTTACCGTGAGATCAGCAGACCAAGCTCTTAGCCCACCACCGCCCCCAGTCTCCGCCAAAGGGGGAAAATCCAAAGGGGGCTGTTCAGAGTGAGGATTTCTTCCTAGAGAATTGTCAGCCCAGGAGGAAGATGCGAGTGGTGTTTGCAGCCCCAGAAAAGAAAAAGACATTCCCCAAGCATGGGATGGGGGTCTGAGAGCACCACTGTGGAGGGCAGGGGTGTCAGAGGGGACCCTGGCATCTGGTCCCTGCCCTCCCGGCCCTGGGTGGTGCTGGCTGAGCTGCAGGAATACAGGGATCTGACCACTGCTACTGGACAGAGCACTGCTAAAATCCTTGGGGGGAAGGGGGACCCAGGAACCTGGGGCAGTCTCAGGGTGCGATGAAGGGAGAAAGGGCTGCAGTGGGAGGAAGCAGCCTTCCAACACTGGCGGGCAAAGGATCGTTATTTCCAGAGTAACTGGCCAAAGGCCTGGAGGCAGGAGCGAGCAGTGATGGCTGGGAGGTGGAAGAGAGAAGGAAAGGTGAGCTGGTGGATCTTGTAGGAGGAGTTTGGGGAGTTTTAAGCAAGACAGGTCCCTTGGGCCAGGAAGGCTGAAGTGTCCATGTGCTAAGGACCCAGTGCCTTCACTGCAAGGACGGCCCCTGGAGAAACTCACACGAGCATAAGGAGGCTTGTGTAGAATGTTCAGTGCCACATATTTGCTTTTAATGAAAATGAAAACTATTTAAATATCCACACTTACAGCATATATGTATACAATGGACTTGAGTAAATGAATGAAGATTGTTGAACTAGAGCTTCGTGTGTCAACCTGGCTAATATAATACTGGGCTTTTAAAAAGCTGCAGGAGGACTTTTAAAAAGTTGCAGGAGGATACATAGTAGGATATATATTCCATGATATCAATATTTTAATGCTTAAAAAAACATGTAAAATTGCATATTCTTTATGGATATGCACATATGCGGTAAAGTGTAAAGGTATGCATGAGAATAGTATCTACCAAATTCTGACTAGCAGTTACCGCTGGAGAGAAGAAAATAGGAATGGATCCAGGAGGAATACATGGGAGACTACAATTGTATCTGTAGTTATTTTTTATTAAACTTGTTGAGTACATGGGCATTAATTTTATTTTTATCTATACTCTATTTCTAATATATTTCATAATAAAGATAATTGTTCAATTTCATAAAAAACAACAGTGACTTGATCTGACTTACGTTTTTAGGACCCCTGGCTGCTTGGTTGAAAAAGACTCGCCTGAGAGGGTGGGGAGGGGGGAAGGGGGAGGGGGTGGGGAGGGGGAAGGGAAGGGGGAGGGAGGAGGGGTGGGCACCCGGAGGCTGTTGGCAATCCTGCAGTTGCGGGATGGCTTAGACCAGGATGGTGGCAGTGAACTAGACATTGTTGCCCCTCATTTCACAGATGTAGAAAGTTAAGAGAAGTTAAGTGAGTTAACCAAGGTCACGTGGCCTTTTAGTGGCAGGTCCCGTGCTTTCCTAAAACGATGGTTCTGGTTGGCTCTGCTGAGAGCTCCCGCGGAGCCCAGCACGATGCGCCCCGCAGCCACCAGAGGGCGCGCAGGGACAGCAGGCGGCCGTGCCCGCGCTGGGCGAGTTGCCGGAGGAGAAGAGGGTGTCCAGCCTTTTGCACACACAGTCGTGCATACAGTAACATGCAGATGAGGGGGGAAGCTGGCCACGGGGAAAGTGACCGTTCTATAGAACCGGCCCCAAGGGGAGAAAAGGGCAGGGAGAAGCCGCGGCGGGGTTCTGGTCCAACTCCCACCGTGGAGACAGACACCTGCCACCCACGGTGTCCCGGGCCGCGGGCCTCCAGGCTCAGCGTGAACTCCCCGGGCTGGGCAGCTCAGTGCGAGTCAGGGAGACCTTGGCTCCAGCGAGGCTTGACTTCCGTTCCTGCCCTGTCCCAGGATCTGAGTGACTTGAAGCCTGTGCTTGCGCGTTTTACAGACGAGAAAGCCGAGGCTTGGAGCTGTTGATTGTCCAAAGCAGGTGGAAGCCCCACCCCGTGGCCCTGTGAACTTCCCCTGCTCTGGCTCAGTGCCTCCTTTCTTCAGCTGCACCCCATGAGCCTTGGTCTCCAGGCCCCCGCCCCGGCTTGACCTGGTGGGAGGGCCTCCCCGCAGGGGGCACGCAGAATGGACTGTGGCTCTCGAGACCGGCCAGGCCACCGTGACCTCCCTCGGAAGAGCGCCAGGCCTCTAATAATGGCACCCAGCCTGTCCTGGCTGATTTGGGCAGCCCCATCGCGGTGCCCAGCATTTCCGGCAGCTTAACTCCTTCGGCTTTTCTCGCACGCGCACGCGCTGTTGCTAAGCCATTTCGCCCCCACCACATTCCCGTGCAGCTGGGTCTTTGGATCTGAGTCCAGGAACTGACATTTATCCCTGTCAGATTCCATCTTGTTCATTCATCTGATGAACATTTGTTCGGTGCCCACGCCGTGCCAGGCACTGGGGAGACGAGAGGGGAAGACAAGTCCCCTGCCTTTAGGAAGCTCGCGCTGTTATAGGTCACCATAGCGGCCATCCGTCTGTGCGGGCCTACTGTGCGCCAGGCCTGGGGTGGGTGCCTCCCCTGCGTTGTCTCTTCAACCTTCCTGATACTGCAGTGCAGGTGGCATTGCCCCCACTTTGCAGGTGGGGAAACCGAGGTGCAAGAAGCTTATGAGATCCGTCTGAGGTGCCCTCACCAGAAGTGATGGGCTCGGCACTCTGCCCTCCAGTTGTTTTGGGGCCTGATTCTGTCCCCCATTCTAGACACTCTCTACCCCAGCTTTGGGTTCTTTGCACACCTGATGAACTCAACTTCTTGGAATTTCATCAACAGCACTGATGAAGTGATGACAACGGCAGAGCCCCGGGTGGGCCACCAAAGCCTCCCCTCCCCAGGTGGATGGCCATCTCTGACTCTGCACCCTGGAGGTCCAGCAAATACAAATCCCCCCAACTGTCAACCAGCTGACCCGTCTCCCACCCCTCCCAGCCCCAGCCTCACTCCCCTGTCCAAGCAGCTGTGTACCTGGGTATTGGCTTCATTGCCATCAAACCATTCCCACTGCCAGGTCACCCGCCTGCAGGGGCCTGGCTGCACCCAGCCCTTGTCAACATCATGCAAAACTTCACCTGGAAAGGGAGGGGCCCACGGACCTGGAGAGCAAGGTAGCCTTGGGATTCCTTCGGCTCTGAAGCATCTTCCTTTGCATCTGTGGCTGCTTCTCCTTGGCACCCATCTGCTCCCCAAGGACCTGCCCATCTCTCTCACCCAGCTCTTCGGCAAAGCAGAGGGAGACCAACTGCAGAGCATGCCTGTGCAAGGCCCATGGGCAGGAAGTACGGCAGGCAGGATAATGCACTGCTCAGGGGGAGCTTGTGAGATGGGCTCTGAGCTCCCCACCGGGGCTCAGGGACCCCTCACCCCATCACAGGCCTTGGGCTTTGGGCTTACCACCTCACAGGCGTCATGTGAGTTCACCCTCCTCACCGCCCTAGAAGATCGAGACTATCATCATCGTTCCCATTTTGCAAGTGAGGAAAAAAGGTCTAGCAAGTGGGGCTCGGGCTGAGTACTACCTCTGCTACGACAGATCCCCGAAAACAGATCAGGGGCTCCTGGGGCCCCAAAAGATAACAAAACGCAGAGTCCTGTCATGGACACACCCAGAGGAGAGAGAAGGGAGGTGACCCCCAGAGTCTTAAGTTCATCGTCATAACCACTGGTCTCGATTTTAAGCACCTGGAGCACCTGGGCCAGGCACGTCTTCAGGCAATGACATCTGCTGGACGGGAACCCACCAAGCTCCTTCCACGAGCCCAGACAGACCGTGATGATGCTCTAAGGAGCAGAAAGCAGCGTGGAGAGATAGAGCGTTGGTGGAGGTGGGGTGCTGCTTGAGCCAGCGTGGTCCCAGAAGGCCTTTCTAAGGAGGTGGCGTTTGGGGAGTGGCAAAGGAGCTGGCCTTGGGAACAACGAGCGTGAAGACGGCAAGAGGGGACGAGAGCAGCATGGCACTGAGTCCGCCCGCCCCCGCTGTGCGGTTAGAGAGGAAACCACACAGCGAGGAGAGGAGGCTTCAGGGAACAGCGCGTGGGAAGGTGTCAGAGTGCCTGGCGCCCGCTTCGGGCTCCATGGATTCCTGTCCCCTCCAACCTCCCCCCGTGGATCTGTGAACCCCCCAAAGCCATGGTCCACGTCTGTCCTCATTTCCTCTCATCTTCAACATCTACTTGCCGAGGCCCAGCCCAGAGCAGGTGCCGGGTAACTGCCAAATGAACAAAATCCTCCAGACCCCGCTCGCCAAACCCTGAGGTCCAGCGAGGAGGAAGTGTGAGGACAAATCCAAGGAGTCCTGTCTTATTCCACAAGGAATCACTTGACGGCCTCTGTGGCCCCTCTAAGTGGTGGAGGCGAAAAAGACAAAGGGATTCCAGAAGGCGGGAGGAGGGGTCGCCTACACAATTGGAAATTTTCACACAAAAGTCCAGATTTCGAGCTATTTTTAAAGTATCGGAAGATCTGGCAACCCAGAGCCTGCATATCCCCATGGCAACACCAACCAGCGCTCAGCAGCCGACCGCTGCCCCCTTCAGACTGGCCCTGCGCTCTGCACCTCTCCAGGACCCTGCCCCTCGCTGTTGCCCTCGCCCGGCCCCCCTCATTCGTCCCCATCCCCTGGCCCTGTGGGCTCTGGAGCCTGCCAGCCCTGTCTTAAAACAGCTGAGCAGCAGAAAGCGTGCTGGGGACTGGGAGACTGGGACATCTGCCCCATCAGCCTACAGCTGAGGACAGTCAGCCTGAGGTCCCCTCCCTCGAGTTCTTAAAACGGTTGTCCAGCATACAGGGGCTTCCATGTCCCCCTAAATCCATTCCCTGAGCTGGGCTCCCCCCAGGTGGAGAAAGGGCTCCAATACCCAGCAGCAGGTCAAGGCAGGAGGTGCAGTTCCCAATGCGAACCAGCAGAGGGAGACTCTTCCCACCGAGCCTACGGCGCTGCCGGGGAGAGCTCGTCCCCTCTCCTGGGACAGCTCAGCTTCCTGTAGTCCATTCTCTCAGAACTGGCCTGCACATTAAGTCCTTGCTGTGTGCTTGGTACTCTGTTCAGAGTTTTATATACTTTCTTTAAAATCCCAGCAGCCCTATTAAGTAGGTATTAAAATCCCCATTTTACGGGTGAAGAAACTAAGGCTTAAACAAGTGACATCATCTGCCCAAAGCCGCACAATCAGTAGGTGGCAGAGAAAAGATTCAAACCCAGGCCTGTGGAGTGCCCCCTCCCCTGACTGTCTTGCTCCCATGAAGGAAGTTTTAGAATCAGCCCTTGGAGTGGGTTGGATGGGAAAGGGGGGTCGGGATTTGAGGGCAGAGGACACCCCATGACCAGGGCCAGCCTGAAGCCATGCCACACAGACCACTCACTCTGCTAGAGCCACCCTAGGACAGGGGCTGAATCTGGGGTCCCTAAGGTGAAGAGTCCAGAGGTCGCGATTTGGCCAGCAGGGAGGTCTAGCTCTTGGCCCTTGAGAATTTACAGACCGTCTGACCATGCACGTCTGTGGCCAAAGCCTGGGTAGCAGGACAGGGCATGCTCCAGCTTCTGCCTTGAATCATGGAGGATGGTGAGCACACAGGCAGGTAGTAGCCAGAGGCTACAGTGGGACACATGCAGGTTCAAATGGCCTGGTCATCTAGATAAGGGGCAAGACGCCCAGAAGCCGCATGAAGGGGGCATGGCTCAGGCAGCTCCTCTGCCTCATGATGTTACCAGATTTTGTCTAGGTTCTTGGCTATGCTGCAGAAATGAATTTCAAGAGCACATGGGATTTAGGCCAGTAATTTATTCAGGTAGGGAGGGAAGAGAAATAGGAGAAAATAACAGATCAGGGGTCCCAGGTAGAGAGGAAAGGGCTGAAAAGTGATGAAGTGGGTTGATTTACAGACCACAATTCCCCATTATAGATTATAAATGCCCAGGTTTTACTTTCATGGCTATCACGGCAGGGGAAAAACCAGCAAGAACCGGGCACAGAGGGCAGCAACAGGCACCCAGACAGGGCAAAGGCAAGAGAGTGAGTTCAGGCTTTGTGCCTGCTTTTTGAACCATTAATTATTCCACCCCTTTGCTGGTGGCAGGGGAGGAGTTCCAGCTGTTTGTTGTATTGACTGACTACCACCCATCAGCCCCCTAGGAGGGCCCAACGGTAAAGTCCTTGGGGAGTATCTGGGCTTCTCCTGGCTTCTGGAGGAAATCTTGTTCTGAATGGCAGAATCTTGGGGAGAGGTTTCCAGCAGCCCTCTTGGGGTTGCTGATGTCCACGTGGATTTCTTGCCAGGTTCCAGGTCTATTGATTCCCTATCTTGCTAGCTGGCTTCAATGGGATACAAGCTTAAGGAGCTTCCCATCCCAATGCCCAGGGGGACAGAGAAGCCAGGGACTGTCACCACCTCTGGGGTCATTATAGAGATGTCCTAGGTGGGAAGGGAAGTTCAGCCCAAGCTCTTTCTCCAAACTTACCTCCCATTTCCCAATAGGCTCTCAACAAACGCCAGCCACCTGAGCGCTAGGCTTTTCCCCAAAATAGCCCTTTGGCCTCCCCGACTGCTCCCCGGGTCTGCAGGCCCCTCCCTAAATCTATCTGTTGATCTTCCGAATCATCAAAGCCCAGTGCAGATGCTGCCTCCTTGAGGTAACGACCTAGATCTGACCCCTCAAACCTGATCATTCTCTCCCTGCCCTGAGGGCCCCTGGACCTCTCCTGTGGCACTGAAGTCCGTCTCCTTGGTCCTGTCGTTGTTGTGGACTGCTGTATCTCCTCTGCCAACCAGCCTAGAGGAGGGGGTCAGGCACCCTAGTTCCGAGGGTGGGGCTCATACACACGAGGTCAGGGAGACACATTGGATGGGCGGATGGATGGACAGATGGATGGACAGACAAATGGATGGACAGACGGGCAAATAAGAGTGTTGGAGAAAATTCAGTGGGGACCCGCTGTAATCACCCAGAACACCCAGACGCCCCCACTTCCCCCAGGAAATAAGGTTTCCCTTTCCCACCTGTTCCCAATCCCTCCCCTGCCTCAGAGAATTGAAGGTTTAGAAAGACTGTCTACTCTGCGAAGGTGCATGGAAGCTGTGAATCAGATCTGCGCCCTTTCCCCTCACGGGTCCTCAGTTTCTCTATATGTAAAACGAGGCCTCTGGGCTAGCAGGGACCAGGGGAAACGGGCTGAATCCAGTTTAAAGGAGACTCTGGAAGAGTTCAGACGAAAGAAGGAAGGAAAAAGAAAAGAAAGAAAGAGGGAGAGAGAAAAGCAGAGAAAGAAAATTTAAAATATGTAAGATTTCCCAAATGCATCATTTCTTTAACACACACACACACACACACACACACACACACGGTCATTTCAACCCATCTCTTTTAGGATCGCCTCGTGTTGGACTCGGGGGAGCCTCTGCAAAGGAGGCACCCCCCGCCCTGCCCACCTGGAGAGAGGACGAGCTGCGGGAGGGCAGTTCTTCCCACATGCTTCTCCCCTTCCTTCTTTCCCACTTCACTGTCTGCTTTATACATTGATCTTATAAACCTAATACGCTGTTCAAGTAAAAGGTTTCTGGGGCTTTTAAACCAAAATCCTGTATCTGGTGGAGAGAAACAAGAGGCCCTGAAGGAGGCGCTTTGCCAAGGTCACATCGCAAGGGCATTGCCACAGCGCCCCCCGGGCTGGCTAATAGAACTCCTCAACGAGGTCCCCCAACTCCAGGCACACGCCTTGGGGACGGGGCGGGGGGTGCCGTTCCAGCACAGCTGCCCCTGGCCGGCCAGCGTGCACAAGTATAGACTCTGGCTCAAGTCCAGCAGCCTCGGCGGGGAGTCGCCAGCCTCCTCGAACAACGTTCCAGGATCCGGGGGCCCAGTCAGGCACAGGCAAACCTCACGCAGGGCCCTTGCCCAGGACAGGGGGCTGGGGCGGCAGCCCAGCTCCCTCCAGCCTCACTGTGGAAAACCTCCGAAAACATCCCCTTGGCTGCCAGGGCGCATAATTTAATCTCCCTTTGATGACTCCGGATCTCACCCTGCCTCAGGCCACTCGGAGAATATCAATTACTGCTGGGCCCAGGTGGGGAGCGGAGGGGAGGGGCTGGGCCGGCCCTGGGCAGGGGATGGGAGGAAGGGGGGAGGACCCGGCCTGAGCCCTCAGGCCTGGATAGCGCCTTGGTGGAGATGGGACAGAGGAAGAGAAAGGGAAGCCTCCCCTACCAAAAGGGGCGGCCTAGGTGAGCTTCTCCGCAGCCCCCACCCCAGCAGATGGGATGTAGCGGCTCCCAGGGGCCCCTGGCACAGAAGCAGAACTCAACCGGGCCAGAGATGCTGATGACCGCCGGGCGAGGCGGCCCTGCTGAGGGAGAGGCAATGCCTTGTGGTGTCCCGTAGACTTAGCAGAAAACGCTGGCTCCAAAGGACGGAAGTGGGCATAGAGCCGCCCTGCCACTTACTGCCTGGGAGACCGTGGACAAGTTACTAAACTCGCTGCGCCTCCGTTTTCTGATTTATAATGCTAGACTAATAAGTAGCAGGGCTGATGGGAGGGTTAAAGCGGGGAGAAGTGGGGTGCACTAGTTACAGCCAAACACCAGCGAGATGTCTGGTTTGGTTTGGGTTGTCCGCAGTTCCTAAATTTTATGCAACAAATACACATTATTATATAATTAAAAGAACATTTAGAGGGAAAAAACAAAGCCGTAGGAACTGCAGTTTGTCCCCAGAGGGAAGCAGCTGCTCAGAAGAGGAGCCTGCCACGGGCCTAGGGATGGAAGGGGCTGTTAGCAGGGTCAGTGCTCAGAGGCAGGAGTGGGTGACATTTTCCCCTGGGTGTACCCCACCCTTTTCCGAGGCAGCAACCCTAGGGGTCCTTTCTCAGGAGGCACGGGGGGGGGGCGGGGGGGTGGGGGGGGAAGGTACCCACACCCTGGGGTGGCGCCCCTCCCGTTGGCTGTTCCCAGCCACAAGTCCTAGAAGACACTGGCCCTCAGGGCTCAGACTCCCCTGGGGTGGGCCTGCCCAGGCCCCCTGTCCCTCGGTGCAGGCAGCAGCCCTCCAGGCTCCCTCCTGCCCCCGTTCCACCCTCTGCTGAGGCAGCCCTTTGAGAGCCCGGCTCGGTGGGGTCCACAGCCCTCTCCCTGCCTATCCGCTCATTCTCGGGAGAAAGTCAAACATTAGCCTGCGGATCAGCTCACGCCTTATATAAGCCCCCTCCGAGGCATCACACACAGCTCGTTGGAGCTGAGCTGCACGGCTACGACAGCTGCCAGGCCCCGGGGACCAGGCAGGTGGCAGCCGCCCCGACCACCAGCCCCACCGGAGCCGACCGGCCACCAGGTGAGGAGGGACGGAGAGCCGAGCGCAGGCCCCGCTTCCCGCCTGCAACTAGCCAAGCCCCCCACGCCCTCTGGGGACCCGCGGGGCCCTTTCTGGGAAAGCCAGCAGTCCCCGTCCCACGGGCAAGTGGCTCTGCCAGCGCCCCACCCCTTCCGGCCATTTGGTCCTGCATGGCCAACATCCAAGACTGGGACACTTGGTCCCTGCCCGTGAGGCCGGCGTTGCCCCATGCGTGCAGCATGTGACCAGCCTGAGCACACACACACTCACACACACACACACGCTCACAGCTGTGCCCTTACGCCCCGCCCCAAACATGCCCATACGTCCCTGAAGACACACGCCCCTCACCCCCAGATCTCACCTCTAGCCAGGCCATCGGCACCTGTGGCCACCCACACCTGAGCATCCACCCATGCACTGTTCCACACCTGAGCTCACGCATGCACCCTTGCGCTTCCATCCCACATCCACACACGTGCCCTTCTCCCTGGCCTGTGCCCTGCCCGCAGCCCGGACCCACCTCGCCAGCGCCATGACCTTCTCGGAGCTCCTGGAGCGCGTGGGCAGCATGGGCCGCTTCCAGGTGGTGAACGTGCTCCTGCTGGGCGTCCCGATCCTGGGCTTGGCCAACCACAGCCTCCTGCAGATCTTCACCGCCACCACCCCCGCCCACCACTGCCGCCCACCCCCCAACGCCTCCGCGGGGCCCTGGCTGCTCCCCACCGGCCTGGATGGGAAGTCGGAGAGGTGCCTCCGTTTCGTACAGCCGCCCAACGCCAGCCTACCCAACGACACCCAGGCGGCCACAGAGCCGTGCCTGGATGGCTGGGTCTACAACGGCACCAGGGACACCATCGTGACAGAGGTATGCAGCCCCTCTCCTGCCACGTGGCACCCTGCAGCCCTGCTTACCGCAGACGCCCCTCCATGCCCTGCACCGCTGGTGGACAGGGTAGGGGGCTGGGCAGGTGAGCGTCCCTGGGGACAAAGAGGAAGGGGCTGGGTGCATCCGCACACCGCCCAAGAAATTTGGTTTCTCGTTGACGCTCAGAGTCCACGCATGCATTCAACAAAGAGGCAGCAGAGGGCCAGTCTCAGATAGTGCTGTGCTGAGCTCTGGGTAACCACGATTGCACCGGCCCCGCTCCTGCAGTCTAGCAGGGGGTGACACCAGTTACTGAAAGTGCCCCACAAAGAAATCTAAAGTGACAACCTCCCAGAAGCCCTTAGACTACAGCCTGGCCCTGGCCTGGTATCGAGGCAGGCAGTGGAGGAGAGTCCATGAAGAAGGGACTTGCAGCTGAGATGAGCATCAGCCAGCCCCGGAAAGAGGAAAATTCCAGCTTGTGCCAAGACCCCAGGGTAGAGGGCGTGGGGAACGGGGGCCCAGGAAATGTCTCGTCCACTCACGCACTCCCACGTGGGCGCCTCCTCCCGTTCATTCGTTCCTTCATTTATTCACGGATTCTTTCACCTGCCGTCCCTGGGAATAGCACAGTTAAGTCAGGCTCTTCAATGGACCGCCAGGCCAAGAAGGGGTCATGACGGGTGGAGACAAGGAAAGGGCAATTAACATTGGTCAAGCATCTTCTAGGAGCAGAAACAGGCCGCTTCGCGGTGATTGCCTCGTGTGGTTTCCACAACAACGCTCTGCCGAAGGCGACTTTATCTCCTTTGACAGACCAAAAAAAACTAAGACTCAGAGAAGGAAGTGGTTGTCCAGCAGCAGGCGGGCTTGTCAGTTTCAGAGCCGGAGTTTAAAGCAAAAACCCGTAAAGGTACCAGGGAATACATGCTTATGGGGGTTCGAAAGAGGGAGGAACCAGAGGAGTTAAACGTGGCCTCATGGAAGAGGCAGCTGAGCAATGAGCAAAGACAGAGGTTTGGGATCTCCTCTTGGAAGTCAGCGACCACAAGCCCCTTGAGGGCAGGGGCCGGCTTTTGCCTCCCCAGCAGGGCTGTGTTTCAGAGCACTCTAGGTGGGGGGTCCTGGAACCCTGGAAGATGTAGGACCTGCCAGGGAAGTGGCGTTATCATCTCCCATTGAAAGATAAGGAGACGGAGGCTCAGGCTGGTTCCATGACTTTCCCAGATTGCACATGGCTAGGAGCTGGCGGGGGAGAATTTGAATCCAGGGCAATCTATGTTCAGAGTCTCAATGAAAGTAAAGAGTTCCATAGACCCACACACACACAGAGTTTTCCCTATTTTTAGCACTTTGCATTCATGTTGTACTTTTATTACAATTGATGAAATAATATTAGTATAACTACACTACTAACTGTGGTCCATAATTTGCATTAGGGTTTGCTGTTTCTGTTGTACATTCTATATTTGTTGGCTTTTTAATTTTTATTCTGTTAACATATACACAACCTAACATTTCTATTTTAACCACTTTCAAATATAACTAATCATGTTCACAATATTGTGTTCCCATCATCACCATCTATTACCAAAACCATTCCACCACCCCCATGAGAAGCTCTGCGCCAATTAAGCTCTGTACCAATTAAGCAATTTAATGATAATCATGGCTAATATTTGCTGCATATTTGCCACGAGTCCCGTAGTTCTAAGCAATTTGCTCATGTTAACTCATGCGACCTCAACAACAGCCCTCTAGGTTAGCGCCTCTATTATCCCCTTTTTACATATGAGGAAACCGAGGCCTGGGTCACTGGCCCAAGGCGCCACATTTCATAAATGGTGGATTTGAGATTCAAACCCTGGCAGCCGGGCTCCTTAGATCATGCAACCCCCAACCCGCAATGTGTGAGGCTGCGGTGCACCCCTGGCTCTGGGGATGGTGCTGGGGGGCCTGGCCTATTCACAGATCTGCCTCCCCACTAGCCTGTGGCCCCTACCTCTGTAATACAGGTCCAGGTGGTTCTCAGGAGCTCAGGCCATGCTGAAGGAAGGACATCCCCTCAGAGCCTGGCAGGAGGGACACACACACCGCTGACTGCAGGAAACACCTTTCTGGGCATGCCCTGGGCTCCAGGGAGCTTGGCCAAGAGCAGAGGTTACAGGCCTCCAACCCAATGAAGCATCCATTTCCATTCCTCACAGCTGGGCTCCCTGAGCTCGCTTCAGCAGTTGAGGCAGTGTGACTCTGCATCCCAGCCCAGCACAGGAGTTCACCAGGCCATAGGGCACTGCGCCTCTTCTGCGGGCCAGGCCTGGTTCTCTAGGGACTCTCAGCCACGAGATCCCATGAGAGGGGTCCCTGCTGAGCCCTGGAGACCAGGGCCAGCCAGCGCCAGGGCCACCAAGGCAGGACAGTGGCTGGGCCATGCCTCGGGGCGGGCGCCAGCGTGGAGGCCGGGGACTGGATGAGCTTGCTCTGGATGGGAAGGACGGCAGTGAGGAAAGCAGGGCCATGAAACAACCAGCTGGGTCCAGGTGACCCTGCATGGTAGAGGGAACGGGCTGTGTCCAAGACAGACAGTACAAGATCATGAACTAGGGTCAAGCACCAGAGTTCACCCTGACTCAGCCATTTGCCTGGGATGTCACAACCCCCAGAATCCTCGGTTTCCTCATCCGTAAAATGGGTTCAGAGAGCAAGTGTGAGGAGGAAAGGAGAGAATGAGAGGCCAGCACTTAGCACGGAGCCTGGCACCTACAAAGCCTGCAGTTGATGTCAGCTGCTGGGTGGGGTTGGGGGGCCCTACCAGGAGAGGAGGGGATTCCCCACGAGTGAAAAGGAGAGTCACATTGTTCCTGGCTCACCAGGCCTCCAGTCGTCAGCGAACCCCACCTGCTTTCTCCTAGAAACGGCCAGGCCAGAGGCTGCACCCCCACGGCCGGTGCCCTCTCCTACCAGATGGGCTAATAAGGCCCTCCCTCACGGAGGGGGGGCCAAGCTGCATCCTGAGTGAGCCCAGCATAGGGTCTGACGGGGAGCAGGGGGAGCAGGGGGCACCCATCCCCCCACTCCCGGTTCTGACCCCCTAAGCTTTCCTGGCAGGGGTGGTCCCACATTCCTTTCTTTTGGTTCAGCAGAAGCAAGGTTGGAATTTTCAAAAGGAGCTTTACTAGCTCATTTGGAAGAAACAAAGGCCTTTCTTAGATGTCTGGAGAGCGTGGCGAGCCACGTTCCTGGGCCCTGGACTCAGGAAGGGCGTGGGAGCCCCCAGCCCCCCACACCACTGACCCTCAGCGCTCAGGGGACCCAGCTGGGTCTGGGGATCCCAGAGCCCCTCCTGTGGCCCTCAGGGGGCTGGGCCTGGCCTCAGTCTCCCACGTGGGCCCTGCAGGCCCTGGGGCAGCTGCTGGAGAAGCCCAGAGCCAGCACAGTGGAGCCTCCCAGAAGCCAGCCCAGGCCCCGGGAAGATTCCCCAGAGGACTCCCCGCCACCACCTCCGACCTCCCCCACCTCACCCCAAATCCCCAGGCTGCCCAGCTCCCAGACCTCTTGTCCATCTCTTGCTCTTCAGCTCCACTCTTGCTTCACATCCCCACCTGCCCACCCTCAGCCCTGCCATCCATCCCTTCCCTCATTCCTAGCCACCAATCCGACTGGCGAGCCCCCAGATGCAGGGTGAGCCCCTCTCTAGCCCACCTTGATCCCCTGACCCAGGAGGTCCCTGCGCCTGCAGGCAGGAAGGGTCTGAGCTCTCCTGTGGGCCCTGAGGGAGCACCTGCTGGATGTGGAACCTGGGCTGCAGCTTTCCTCTCCAACCTCAACCCTGTGAATCAGGTGTTATCATCCCCATTTTACAGACAGAAACACTGGGCTCTGCTTCAAGGAGCCAAGTACATTCGATTAGGAGAGTGGGTGCAAGAACTCTACTGGAGTTGCCAAGAGCTGGGTGGGGATGAGATCAGCCATGCCAAGGGTGAGAGATGCACCAGGAAGCTGAGGGACTGGCTCCTTCAGCTTACCTGCAAGTTACATTTCCCTCTCAGCCTCATCAGGAAAATAAGTATAATAACCCCAGCCCTGTTCACTCATTAATTATTTATTGAACAAATATGACCTTTTACCATGTACCCACTGTTCTGTGAGCCCCTTGGGATAAAAAGTCCAGTGAGACGGTCTCTGTTCTCAGAGAGGTTACAGGCTATGGGTGAGACGGGCGAGTAAATAAGCAGCCAGACTGCAGTGTGATTGGTTCCCTCTTGGAGGTAAGGACGGGAAGTGGGGCGTGGAAGGAGAAATGAGGAGCCCCCGAACCAAACCCGGGAGTCTGGGCATGCTTTTCATTCATGTATCCATTTCACGAATTTATAGATCACCTATGAGCCTGACACTCAGAAAAAAGTGATCTCAATTTAAGTGTCAAAAGACTGGCGAACATTACTGGAATAAGGAGCTCACAGGTACAAGAGCGAGGAGGAATGAAAGAGCATGAAGCTTTTAGAGAATCTCTAGTATAATCGAGGCCTAAATCTTAGGACCCCAGCTTGTGCGTGGAGTCATGAGGAAAGGAAACACAAATCCAACTCTCCTCATCTTGAAGAATAATCTAACCTCCTGCTAGAGGTGTTCTTAACAGAGTCTTCTCGAAAGCTTTGTACAGCTAACTACACACAGAGCAAAACTCTCTCCAAATATCTTCTCTCCTCCCCCAGAGTTCTCAGCATCTCAGTTCTGCACTCCGTCAATTTGCGCTGGTCTGAAGGGCGGCCGTGGCCACATTTTTCTGACCAGCCCTGGGGAGGTTCACTAACTGTGAAATCTCTGACAGCAAATTGGAATGCAATTGAAGTCCAATCTTTTTCGATATTTAACCATAAATCGTTTTTTCCTTCTGAGTCTCAAAACCTCATTTTACCATTTCCCAGCAGAGAGTTTACGTTCATGAAAGCAAAACCCTCGTCTTCTCACTGATGTCTGACAGTGTATTCGGCATGTGCAGCCTAAGCCCTGTACTGAGAGATACTCATCCTAGGGAGGCAAGGCAATCTTCCACATCAGCAATTGGAGCATGGACCTTATTCCTTCTCACTTAGACATCGCATGTCTATGACCACTAAGGCTCTCCAGCCCTCTCTTTTTTCTGTAGAATGTTCATTCATTCAATTCCCCTAGTCTTTATCGAATGTCAACTATGAGTCAGGCACCGTTCTGGGCACTGAGAGTACAGTAGTGAACAAAACAGATCAAAAGTTTTACCCTCATCAAGGTTGCCTTCCTGGGGGAGAAACACAGTAAATAAAATGAATAACAAAAAAAAATATGCAGTATGCCTGCTGGTTTACATTACATGCTGCAAAGAAAACAAAGTAGCGGAGGGGATAGAGACTGCTGGGGGCTGCGATTTCAAGTAACACGGTCAAGGAAGGTCTCATTGAGAATATAACAACTGAAGGCGGCGAGAGAGCAAGCCAAGTAGCTATCTTGGTTGGAACATTCCAGAAAAAAAGAATAGCCCATGCAAAGACTCTGCGGTAGAAGCATGCTGGCATGTTTGAGGAATGGTCAGGAGACAAGTGCAACTAGAGTGGCATGTGCACAGGAGAGAGTAGGAGCAGATGGGAGAAGAGAATAACAAGGTAACATGGCAACGGAGCCTGCAGGGGCTTGTAGGCCATTATGAATACTTGCACATGTTCTAAACTTGACTCAAGATCCAACCCAGGAATGGTGCTTCTTGTAAATCAAATTTTCTGGTAGAAACTGGCTTGTGGCAGTTAACCGAAAGGCTATACCATCAGAAGTCCCATAGTAGAAAAAAAGACCCAGCATATCTGGTTTCACAGTGAAGCAGGGCAGCATCTGTAAACTAATCCAAGTGCATCTGACATTGACCTTCTCATGATCCAAATACTTCGATGTAATATGGCACTAAATATTCCTGGAGGCTGGGAGAAAAATCACATTTTCATTTACAAATTCTTGTGGGATGTATTAGGATAAGCTAGACTGCCATAACAAAAGAGCCCAGAGTAATTCGTTGGCTAAAAGAACATAGCAGTGTTTCTTTTTCTCATGGAACAGTTCCAAGGTGAGTATTTCAAGCTGGTGGGTGACTCTGCTCCACAGGGTCACTCAGGGACCCAGACTGACAGCAGCTCTGCCATCTTCAACACATGGCTTCCCGAGTTCCTCTAGTTGTCTCCATTAGAGCCAATGGGAAGGGAGAAAGTATGCAAACCCAGGCCAGGGATTCCCTCTTAGGCACTCACATTTTCTTGTCCAGAACTACGTGGCCCTGCCCAGCTCAGGGTCACCTGGGAAATGTGCTCTTCTGATGAAAGAAGGGGAAAATGAATTTAGGTGAACAGTATGCCTTTACTTTAGATTTTTTCTAAAGTCCCAAAAGTCTTCTCTAAAGGTCCATGGCATACTCCTTTCACTTCCTCCTTGGCCCTTTGCCTTCTTCCTGCCCCTACACACACACCACATAGGCTCCTATCCCAGCCAGGAGGAACCGCCAGGGTTTGCTGGCCAAGCTGGATCACTCTGAGGCCACTGGAGGACCTGAAGTCTTCATCTAATCCCCATTCTCCCTCACTTTCAGCAGAGGAAAGTGGAAAGAGTACCCTTAAATGTGGGGTCCTTCCCCACACACTGTTTTACTCTCCCCAAAAAATCTTGTGTGGCATTTCTAGTGAATAAAATCATCCACTTCATTACACAAGAAATTCAGGCTGGCTGGAGCAAAGGGTGCTTGTGAGGATTGGCAGGTTAAGCCAGATGGGTAGGCAGGGGCCAGGACCTCGAGGGCCTTAGACATCTATGTTAACAGGGCTTTCTCTTCACCCAAAGAGCAAAAGGAAGCTAGTGAATGCTTTCAGCCAGAGAGGAACCTGATTAGAGCATTATCTCAGGCAGCCGTTCAGGTTATCATGGGAAGAATGGATGGGAGGAGGTAAGATGAAATGAAGCTTGGGAGTCCAGTCAGAAGGTGGTTACAGTGATCCTCTCTGGCTCTCAGCTTCCTCGTCTATAAAATGGGGGTGACAGTAGCACCTACGTCACAGGGTTGTTAGGAGGATGAAAGTTAAGGTATGGAAAGTGCTAAGAACAGTGCCTGGGCATGTAGCAAGCCCTGACAGAATATTGGCTGTTCTTGTTAATCCAAGCACAAGATGATAGGGCCTGCACTAAGTCAGCAGTAGTGGAACTAGAGAGAGGAACCCAAGTTTAAGAAATATCAGAAAGTTAGAAACTGGCAGGTGGTGTGATAGTGGAATGGGAGAGAAGGAGGACTCAAGAGGGGTTACCAGTCACTGAGATGGGGACCTCAAGGGGACGGACTGATGAGTCTCCTTAAGTCTGAGATGCCCATGTGGTATCATCCAGGTGGAGTTTTCAAGTCAGCAGCTGGATATACTTGTCTCCAGGCCAGAGGCGAGGTTGGGCTAGAGATAGAGCTTTGACATCTTTGTCGTAAAACTGGAGCCATAGATGGAGTTGCCCAGAGAAAGAAGATACAGAGAGAGGAGGTTCTAGAAGAAACAGGCAGAGAGGAAGAAGTCCAAGGAGGAAAAGGAGAAGTGGCGTAGGGTGGGAGAAAACCTGGCAGAAGGAGAGGTCAGCAGTGTCAGTGGCCACTGAAAGTTCAAGTCGGGTCAGGCCACAGAAGATTCTACTGGATTT
The DNA here is from genome assembly GCF_030445035.2 of Dasypus novemcinctus. Lineage (NCBI taxonomy): Eukaryota > Metazoa > Chordata > Mammalia > Cingulata > Dasypodidae > Dasypus > Dasypus novemcinctus. Next base: position 11,510,649 of record NC_080682.1, read on the forward strand.
AGTGAAAAAGAGGTCCACAGTGGCTATGGACAGTTTCAGTGGAGCGGTGGGGACAGAAGCCCAGAGGAGAATGAATCGAGGAATGAGTGGGAAATGAGAATGTGGGTGATCTCAAGTGTAGAAAGAGGCTTGGCTTTGAAGGGAAGGGAGAAATGGAGTTGATGTAGGAGGGAATGCCACGGCTGAAGATGGAGAGATTTGGGCCCATGCAAATGCTGAGGGGAGGAGACAGGAGAGAGTGAGCGAGATCTGAGATGGGTGTGAGACGGAGAAGGTGGGGACAATAGATGATATCCCCGTGGAGGAGAGAGGTGAGGTCAAGTGTGCAGAAGAGACTCGCCGGGACACAGGCCAGCTTGGAGGTGACAAGAGAGGAGGTTAAGGAGAGACACAGATCTGATCTCTGAGCCAGACGACAGGCCGCACATGCTTGAGGATTGCTGTCATGCCAAACCTTGGGTGAAAGACCAAACAGCTAGAGGCAGGCACAAGGAGTTCTAGGCCTCGCTCAGGAGGGAAATGGTACTCAGCGGGGGGCAGGTGGAGGAGGGCCAGGCTCAGGGAAGCCACGTGAGAGTGTGGGGGAGAGTGAGTGGGCGTGGGGAGGGCACAGGCTGAGCGTGGGTGAGAGGGCTGGTCTGAACTGAGCCAGGTTGGCCTGACATTTCTTCTGCACAGTGGGACCTGGTGTGCCAATCCAGCCAACAGAAGCATCTGGCCCAGTCTGTCTACATGGCGGGCATACTGATTGGAGGGATCGTGCTTGGGGACCTATCCGACAGGTGAGACGTCGGGGCCTCCCAAGAGGAAACACCACCCACCAAGACAACTCTGCCCTGTTCTGTTCCCCCGTGCATCCCCAAAGAGGCAGAGGCCTAGGGGAGGTGGGGAGGAGGGTGGACCTCTCTCTGTGTCCCTCTCTGGGCCTCAGCCTTCTCTTTGCCCCAAAGCCTTTACAACTTGAGTCTTCCAGCCTCCCCAGACCCAGGTGGAGAAAGCCTCCGGGTTTTCTGATGCAGCACAGTGACTGCTCAGAGACGGATGGTCCTTGGACCCTTGCTTAGGCAGCTAAACTGGAGGTGAAGGTAGAGAAGATCACTCATTAACTCTAACCTCTAATTGCAAACTTCTTGAAAAACAGCAATTATCAGCAAAGCTCTGTCTGGGGAGGGAATTATCTGCCCCTCCTGACTCTTTAGGAGGTGGGGGAGTCTGGCCCTTCACCCAGGACCTGCAGAGTCACTGGCCTTGGCAGGCTGTCTGTGGCTAACCCGGCCCCTCCTCTCCTCCGAGCGGCAGGTTTGGCCGCAAGCCCATCCTGACCTTGAGCTACCTACTGATGGCAGCCAGTGGCTCAGTCACTGCCTTCAGCCCTGGCCTCCCCGTCTACATGGCCTTCCGCTTCCTGACCGGCTGCTGCGTTTCGGGCATCGTCATGAGCACCGTCATCCTGAGTGAGCTGCCTGGAGGGCAGGGAAAGAGGGCTTTGAGGAGCACCACCTGGAAGCCCAGGTTGTGGAGTTCAAGGCCTGGCTCAACCCCGGGCTCCCTGTGCCCTTGGTCAAGGTGCTGCCTCTCACAGGACCTTCAGACACCCCCCTCTGGACCTAGCAGCAAGGCCCCACATAATCATAGCAGCTATCAACGCTGAGGATGGCCCCGGGCCTGGCACCCCGCCAAGTCCATGGTCATCTTCAGCCCCTGCCCATAAGCAGGTGGTGTTATTGTTACCATTTTACTGGTGAAGAGGTGGAGGCAAAATAAGGGGAAGTTACTTCCCATCAGAGAGGCAGTGATCAAAGCAGGGGTTGGGGAGGCAGACAGAGCTAGGTTGGAATCCGACCTCCTTGAGCCTCGGCCACGTAAAACAGGGACGACAAACCCTGGGCACATCAAGACCAAGTCAAGCAGCCACCGGGCAGCAAGAGCTAACGCCCCTGCACAGGGAGGTGCCTGCGCCCCGCAGGACACTCATCTGGCCCCCGGGCTCCCCCTGCAGGTATGGAGTGGGTGCCCACCCGGGTACGGCCCATCTTGTCCTTGGTCTTGGGCTACTGCTACACCATTGGCCAGTTCATTCTGCTCGGCCTGGCCTACATCATCCTCCAGTGGCGCTGGCTCCAGTTGACTGTGTCCGCTCCTTTCATTGTCTTCTTCCTGTGGTCATGGTACGTGGCCCCCGCCTCCCTGCTCAGGCCCACCGAGGCCAAACAGGGGGAGCCATGCCTGGCCCAGAATGTGAGTCCCGGGGCCCCACCCCACACCCCAGGGTCAGGGAAGGGCCTCCCAGGGAGGAGGGACCGTGCAAGCAAAGCTCGCTGCAAGGCGGAGCGGGCATCCAGCGGGCACTGGGGGGCTGCTTGCAGCTGGGGGTGGGGGACTGACTGAGTTCAAGTGGACAGGAGGGGGCCAGGCTGTGGAGAATTCAGAAAGCTAGGGAGGCCTCCCCTTCAGGTGGAGGGAGATGGGAAGCCACTGAGGAGACAGTGGTGGTTCAAGTTCTGACCAAGATTTCGTTTGTGAAATGGTAGACCAGAAGGACAGACCCAAGTGGGCGAGATGAAAGGTAGGGATGAGAGATTTGAGGGAGGGGACTATACAGGCAGGAGGAGGCTGGGGGGCAATCTGAGAGATGTTTTGAAGGAAGAATTAGCAGAATTGGGGGACTTGTGGGGTTGAGGTCAAAAAGGAAGGAGAGCTCAATGAGGAGCCCCAATGAGGAGAATGAAGGAGCCTCAGTCAGAGCCCCGTAGTGGGGTGGAGAGCTCCTTTGAGAAGGAAAATGAGTTCCCTAGCAACAGGTTGACCCTGAGGATACACTGGAGACAGAAGGTGAGTCCAGAAGCTCATACGTGCCATGGATGAGCTCAGCAAAAGAAATGAAGCCTTGGAGCAACCCTATACTGAGTATTTACCATGTGTGAGGCTGTCGGGGCCTCGGCCTCCATTGTCTCCGGTCCTGGTGGCATCCACGTGAGAAGGGGGCATTTTGGTCCCCATTTCACAGGTGAGGAAACCAAGGCCCAGAGAAATGAAATGGTTCCCCAAGGTTACACAAAAAGAGACAGAACTGGGTTGGGAACTCAGCTCGGAAGTAAGGATAGATGCTCCAACCTGAGGGTAAGGGAGTGAGACGAGGGCGAAGGGTCTGAGGAGGTGCCTGCGGGGTACCCACAGCCCGGGATGGGAGCCGAGAAGGAGCAGAGATGGGAGGTGAAAGAAGGACAGGTGGCCCGCAGAGCTCAGACCCCTTCTCTGGGGGACTTTGGACAAGTCTCGCCCATTCTGAGCCTCTTTTCTCAGGGAAAGGAGGGAGGAGTGGATGCCCTGGATGTGGGTAAGGGAGGAAGGCCTGGTAATCTTGGTGAAAGCAGGTGCAACAGATGGCGGGGCAGAAACAGAGCACCCAAGATAGGGAGGTGGGAGCAGTAGGTCCAGGAAGCTGCTATCATCAGCTGGGGACAGGAGTCTGAGGCCAGGTGGCCAGTGTGCACTGCCCTGAGGGCCTCCCTGGAGCCAGGTCTTCCCCAAGCACCACCCCTTGCTCCCCACACCTCTGCCTCTTCTATTCCTCATCACCTAATGGCCCCAGGGACAACTCAGGGCGAGCCAACACCCCAATGGCATAGCCCAGGCAGCAGGGTATGGAAGGGTGGAAGTGACTGCCCACCAGCCTATCCCAAGACAACTGGGAACACCCCGTCCTGTGCTCCCAACCCAGCTGAGCTTGTCCTTTGCAAGGAGACTCAAAAAGTCCTCAAACCCATTCCCTAGGTAAGGCCCCAACCCTACCTTAGACGCAGACCCCTTTCCCACACTGCCCCTGGACTGCTCCTGCCCAGTGCCCCTTCTTCCCGGGAGAGGCTGGGAATATAGGCCTGGGGAGGCTGGGGAGCTGAAGGTGCAGGACCCTCCACCTATCCAACCTCGAACAAGCCGTCCCCTCTCCAGGCCCCACCTGCCTTGGCTGAGGGCCCAGGACTCCTAGCTAAGGAAGACACCCAAAGACAACAAGCTGCCCAGGTGGGGGGCAGAAGGAGGCCTCTTCTGGAAGGGGAAGAAGAGAACGCTGGAATTTGTGCTGGCCACAGGCAGCCCAGGTGCCAAGTTTGGCCATGTTTAAATTCCAGGAAATCTGCAGTAAGGCAGCTCAAGTTTCTGGGCTGCCTCCCCCTTGTCCCTGGCTGGTGATGGTCTCCTGGCCTCTCAGAGGGGGTTCTGGGGTGGGAAAGAGGCACCGTGATTTGACCCTGGTCCCCAGGTGGTTGACGGAGTCCATACGCTGGATGGTCCTGTCCGGAAAGACCTCGAAGGCCCTGCAGGTGCTCCGGCGGGTAGCTGCCATCAATGGCAAGAAGGAGGAGGGAGAAAAGCTCAGCCTGGAGGTAGGGGCCCTGGGGATCGCCATCTGCCTGAGTTCTGCTCTTGAGCTGTCCCCTCCACTTGCCTCTGTCTCCCCTGCTTCCAAGGTTGCGTCATCTCTGATCCCCTAAGCTAGCTCCTCTGGAGGCACCAGGCCTGCACCTCCCTCTCTTCTTCTCCGGCTTGTCACTAACAGCACCCTCCCCCTCCTCTGCCCCAAGGAGCTCAGTCTCAACCTGCAGAAGGAGATATCCTCGGCCAAGGTCAAGTACAGCATAGCCGACCTGTTCCGGACACCCGTCTTGCGCCGTGTGACCTTCTGTCTTTCCCTGAGCTGGTAACCCACTGCCCTTCCTTGACTACTCTCCAGCACCTCTGCCAAGGCAGTGGTGATGGACAAGACCCCTAGCAGACTCCCCAGAAGGCATGGTACAGGGCATCTACAAGAGGAATCAAGTAACGCCCTGCCCTGGGCCACCCCAGCCCAGCCCCAACCCCAGAAATCTGTGGCATCCCTGCCCGCACCCAGACCCAGCCTTCAGGGTCCGCTTCCCTCTAAGGTCTACTCACCAGGCACGGGCTTCCAACCCCTTCACCTGCTCACTCCCCTGCCACGACAGTTTCCCAATGCTGAGTTTCTCTGCCTCTGCTCCCCACTGGTCCAACTCTGCCCTCTGGACTCCGTAGAGCATGGCTGGCCCTCAGGGCTTCAGACTTGAAGACATAAACTCTTTCTCCTAGTCTTCTCTTCTGTCCACCATTCCAGAGTATCCTCAAAGCACCTTCTGTGTCCTGGTTCTGGGGTCCCTCTCTATCAGTCACCCCCATGCATATAGGATCCAACTGGTCTAGACAGCCTTTGAAAGGGAAATCTTTGAGTTGTACATATATTCCAATATAAGGTTTTAAAATACATGTATAAAAGAAAATGTTCTAAAATTAGATAGTGGTGGTGGTTGCACAATGTTGTGAATATACCGAAAACCACAGAATTTACACTTTAAAAGGGTGGGTTTTATGATATGTGAACTATATTTTAATTTTTTAAGGGGAAAAAAGCAACTAGTTATGCATCAAAAAAGGGGGAAACAGGGGTCCCAAAATTCTGAGGGGGAGGCAAGCATCTGACCCGTGTGGACAGCGTGACTTTTACCTCCCCCAAGGTTAAAGTCCTAGTCAGGTAGCTCCTGAGATATCATTTTCTGCTTCCTTTGGTCTCTGAGATTCCTTCTAGTCCTGATATTCTCAGGAGTCAAATACGTGGCACCTGTCTAGATCCATGCCTGAGTCAGACATAACAAATCAATCACAGCACTTCCTTACTGAGCCCAGCCACAGTCTCAGAGACCTCAAAATGGCTCTCAAGCATCCCTTACCGATTGGGTTCAGTTGGCACAAGAAATGAAACCATTCCTGTTCCTGGTGAGCCGAGGACCAGCGTGGGGAGAGGCCCCAGCCAGCCTGCAGGCGCCAACCAATCCTTCTCTGCTCCTCAGGTTTACCACCGGTTTTGCCTACTACAGTGTGGCCATGGCCGTGGAAGAATTTGGAGCCAACATCTACCTCCTCCAGATCATCTTTGGCGGGATCGACCTCCCCGCCAAGTTCATCATCATCCTTTCCATAAGCCACCTGGGCCGGCGAACCAGCGAGGTTGCTGCCCTGTTCCTGGCAGGAGGCACCATCTTGGCTCTCACCTTTGTGCCCTCAGGTGAGAGGCTGAGGCTACCCCAGAACCCTGTGGAGGAGGATGGACCACACAGGTCAATATATCTGTGGGTAGCACAGGCTGCCACAGGCTGAGATGTGGGGAGCCAAGGACTGGGGTTTGCTGGCTCTGCCTCTAATTGTGCTGCCTTGAGCAACTCTCTGGGTCTCAGGTCTCTCTTCTAGAAAATAACTCAGTTGCACTAGATGATATTGAAGCTCCTTTCCTGATCTAACTTGGACTGGGCAAAGTATGACAGTGTAAGAAATTATTTTGGGACCAGGCATGTTGTGGGTTACACCACTGCAGAGGGTGAGCTGGGATGGAGAAACAACAGAGCCCAGAGTTCAAGAAAGACCCCAGGGAGCTGATGTGGCTTAAGCAGCTGAGCACTTGCCTCCCACATGGGAGGTCCTGGGTTCAGTTCCTGAAGGCAAACAAATGAAAAAGCCAACTCAGGGGAGCCAGTGTGGCTCAGTGGTTGAGTGCCAGTTTCTGACATAAGAGGTCCCAGATTCAATCCCCATCCTGATACCAAAAAAAAGAAAAAGGAAGAAAGACCCCAATACTTACTTGAACATGACCTTGAAAATCCACTTTAATTTTACAGGGATGCTACATATCCTTTCAAAGGGATTTTTGGTATCTTAGGACAGAAAGAACAACAAAATATAATTAGGGAATAAGAGTCAGGGAAAATACAAACACAGAAGGGCACCAGCATGTGAAACATTAGGAATAGCAGAGGGGTTGTTACTCAGCTTTAAGTCTGGATCTGAGCTTCCTAGCAGCCAAAGGAAAAAAGGGAGACAAGACCCATTACAGAGTTCTTGTTATCAGATCAAAGCTTTTCCCAATACTGAAACTTTACAGAGGTCTCTCATAAGAGACGACGCAGGGACAGATCTGGCCTCGTGTCTTGAGAATGCCACTTACAGTCATCTGTTTTCTGTCTGCCCTTCTCGGACTGTGAGAGGGATCGCCTGGGTTTGTAGTCATGGCAAGACCTGGTCCAGAAAAGGCTGCCTGGGAAGGCTTGCTAAGGCATGAGAACACTCGAGTATTCCCAAGCCCCAAAGCCCACCAAGCTCTCTTTCCCCTGCAGATATGCAGATCCTGAGGACAGTGCTGGCCGTGGTTGGGAAAGGCTGCCTGGCCAGCTCCTTCAACTGCCTCTTCCTCTACACGAGCGAGCTGTACCCCACGGTCATCCGGTAGGTGGTGGGGCTAGGGCCGGGCCCACGCGGACGACACGGGGCCAGGTGGGGCTGTGGCTTCCTCCTGCCCCCTGCCCAGGGGCCCCAGCACTGTCCTTTAAGAAGCCCCGTCACACAGGCTGCCGATCCCTGCTCCAAACCCTCCCAGGCAAACAGGTCTGGGCCTAAGTAACCTGTGGACCCGTGTGGGGAGCATGGTGTCCCCGCTGGTGATGATCCTGGGAGAGGTGCAGCCCTTCGTCCCCAACCTCATATTCGGGACCACCACCCTCATGGGAGCCGGCGCCACCCTCTTCCTGCCTGAGACCATCCACCAGCCCTTGCCAGAGACTATTGAAGACGCTGAAAGCCGGTCAGTCTGCTGCCCCTGGCCCCCGGCAGCGCTCCTCCCCGGAGAAGCAGGCCTGGGCCCAGGGATCTTCCCAGCCTCTCACCGCCCCCAGGTCCCAGTGGACACGGCAGGCAGAGCAGGAGACAGAAGCGGAGAAGGCAACCCAGAGGATTCCCCTGCAGCCTCGTGGACCAGGCCTGCGCCCCAGCTGAGGGCACCGGGAACCCCCTTCCCTGCCCTCCGGAGACTGCCCTCATCCAGGTCCCTGCGCCGGGACTCCTTGGGCACCTGGGGTGGGGGAGCCCCAGCAGGTTCACGCTCCCAGGAGCAAGTCCTCTGAGAGTCCGGGTGAAGGCTCTCCACCACCGGGGCCCGTGGCCCAGCTCCGGCCAGGCCAGGGTGGCTGCCACGAGCCTCTCCCCTCCACTGCCGGCCTCAGGCCCCCTGCAGCCCAGGCCCTCTCACTCCACTATCCAGCCCTTTCTCACTATCCCAGGCCCCTCCCCCTGAGCCCCTGGACCCCCGGGCTGGGTCCTGGGCACCCAGGACAAAAACCAGCTTTCCCTTCTTGCCCCCCACCCCTTTCTCCAAATCAGCCTTCAGGAAGGGAGGTTTCAATAAACAGGGACAGACAACTCCGGTCGTGCTGCTCAAGGAGGGGCTGGGAGAAGGGGACAGGGCAGTGCGTGCACGGGCGAGCGTGCCCTGACCGGGCCCGGGCACGCAGGGACACAAGCCGGCCTGAAGGGCACGTGTGCGCGCATGTGCGCGTGCGCGGAGGGGTGCGCGTCTGTGGAGCTACCACCCAGACCTCTACGTGTCCCAGCGCGCATGTGAGCAGGCAATGCAACAAGCCGGAGGGAGCCAAAGACAGAAGCCGGGGCCCCTCCGTCCTGGTCCTCCGCCCCTGCTGGCCTCAAATCTCCAGTCCACGTCAGCCCCTGACCCAGCAGACGACCGTCTCTCCTGGTTAACTGAGGAAACCGAAGCCCTAGCTGCCACCTGCCACCTGCCACTGTGTTCCCAGGGTTCCTTCTGGAAACAGCGGGAGGGTCAGCCTTCCCGTGGAGTGCTGCTCGGTCTCTCGCCTTCAGGCTTCTCCCATGCCCTTTCCTGGCCCTTCCCATCACCAGCTAAACAGGCTCAGGCCTCTCCCATCTAAACAAAAACCAGCCAACCCTCATTGGCCTCCCCCTCTCCCTCCAAAAGCCCCGCTACCTCTTCCTCCCCGCTTATCCAAACTGCACTACCAAGCAGTCTGCATCCCCTGCCTCGGCTTTCTAGCCTCAGACTTGCCCCACTGCACTCTGGCTTCCACCCCTCCCCCCTGCTTCCCCAAGGGCATGAGCCACCTCCCTGTGCTGAATCCAGAGGTCACCTCTCCTTCCCCCTCGCACTTGGCCTCTCAGCAGATTTGGCCCTACTAGTCACGCCCTCCTCCTTTGGTTACTGGGACGCCATGGCTTGCAGCTCCCACCGTCCTCCAGCCACATCTTCTAAGGCTCCTTTGAGGTTTCCCTTCAATGCCACCGTGGTCACTTAGCTGTCCTGCCCTCGGCCCCTCTCTGAAGGTCTGCCCACTAGCCAGACAGTGCCATGACTCCCCATCCATCGTGACTGACTGGACCAGGAGACACTCCTGATCCAAATTGGGCTAATCAGATGTTCTCCCCAGTACTGGGATTTGAGACATGGAGGCTCTAGATGGTCTCTAGGTCCTCCCCATGGGAAGGCAAGGTAACAATAGCCTGGGCTGGCAGGCAGAGCAGTGAAAGCCCGTTAAAGGGAGAGAATAAAGTGGATGTGCAGAGAAAAAGAGAACGAGGCCACAAGAGCCCCGATAAAGAGTTGTTGAGACCATTTGCACAGATTCCTAGTAGGTTCCAGGTCCCATCATCAGCCCTGGAAGCACTTTCTGCTCCTGGGTTCTGTTAAGTATTATTGAGTTTTCCCAATAAACTCCCCTTTTAGTTTAAGCTAACTTGAAGGGTTCTGTTCCTGGCAACCAAACAATTTCAAAAGCAGCTCCTCTTCCTCTATCCTCCCTTACATGTTGATGTTCCTCAGAAACTCTTTCCTAGGGCCTCTTCCTCTAACACCCGTCCCAGTACTGTCCAGTGGAAATATGCAGACCACGCGTGGAATTTTAAAGTTCCTAGTAGCCATTTTTAAAAAGTAAAAAACCAGGGAGATTAATTTTCGTAATTTATTTAGCTCAATATATCCAAAGATTGCCATGTCAACATGTAATCCAGGAGAAATTAGTGCAATGTTTTATATGCTTTAATTCATACTAAGTCTTCAAAACTTAGTATGTAATTTACACTCAAGGGACATCTCAATTCAAGAGCCCAACAGTGGCCAGCAGCTACCGTATTTGACAACTCAGACACATTCATCCACTCCAGGGCTTTGATTGTCAACCACAGAGCTAATTACTCTCAAATCTATATTTAGATATTTGAGTAAGAGCTTGATAAACATGAATGAGATCATACTGCTTCAGCCTTTTGGTGGCTTCCATTGAGATGAAGTTTAAACTCTGTTCCAAGGCCCATTGTGATCAGACCCCAACCTGACTCAATGGCTTCAGTTTTGTTGTTATTGTTTTTAAAGATTTATTTTTTATTTCTCCCCCTTCCCCCCTCCCACCCCAGTTGTCTGCTCTCTGTGTCCATTTGCTGTGTGTTCTTCTGTCCGCTTGTATTCTTGTCAGCAGCACCGGGAATCTGCGTCTCTTTCTGTTGCGTCATCTTGCTGTGTCAGCCGTCCGTGTGTGCAGCCCCACTCCTGGGCAGACTGTGCTTTTTTCTCATGGGGCGGCTCTCCTTACGGGGTGCACTCCTTGCGCATGGGGTTCCCCTACTCGGGGGACACCCCTGCATGGCACAGCACTCCTTGCGCGCATCAGCACTGCACATGGGCTAGTTTCACCACACAGGTCAGGAGGCCCTGGGTTTGAACTTTGGACCTCCCATGTGATAGGCAGATGCTCAATCCATTGAGCCAAATCCACTTCCCTGGCTTCAGTTTTAAACACTGTCAATCTTGCACCTTGCAATCTAGTGTCATCCAACTTCTGTCCGTTCTCAAGCTATATCTGTGATTTCCTGTCCCGGCCCTTCCCACAGGCCTAGTGCTTAACTTCTCCCATCCCATCACTTTGCACTTGGCTCATTCCAGCTCATCCTGGACACTTGGCTTGGAACACTTCCTCTGAAAAGCCTTCTCTGACTCCCCAGTCTGGGTTGGGTGCCTCTCCTTATCACACTCAATTGTGACAGCACGGTTGTCTGTTTTTCCTGTCTTGGTATGGGTTCCCCCAGAAGCAGACTCTGAGGCCAGGACTTGAGTGCAAGTGGTTTATTTGGCAGGAGATCCCAACACACATAAGTAAGAAGGTGGTGTCACCAAGGACTACAAACTGGATGGGTTAAGACAAGAGAGGCTCGCTGTCTGGAAGTTCTGGAGGCTGACCGTCTTGAAACGTGTAGGGAAGAAGCCTGTCTTGCCTCTTCCTACCTTCTGGGGGTTTGCCGGCAATCCTTGGGCTCCAACCTCTGCCTCAGTTGTCATGTGGCCTTCTCCATCTTCTCATGGTGTTCTCCTCTCTGTCGGTCTGTGTGCCCACATTCCCTGTTCTTATAAGGATACCTGTTATCCTTATTAGCCCACCCTAATCAGTCTGGGCTCACTTTAGCTTAACTAATTGCATCTGAAAGGACCCGACTTCCAAATAAGGTCACATTGACATGACCAGGGGTGAGGACTTGAACATGTCTTTTCTCTTGGGGGCGGGGGGGGGGGGCTCACAATTCAAGTCAGGAAAGGGAAGCAAGAGCCAAGAGGGAAGAGAATGAGCTAGGCAGCAGGGACCTCCAGGCCAGCTGGCCGGTTGCTCAGCCATACAGAGAACTTCCAGGACTGGCCATTCCCGTTCATTTCAGATGCAGGGTGCCCCCCACCTGGCCAACCCAAGACTAGCCCTGTGCTACACTGCCCACTGAGTTCTGGACCTTACCTGGGGGTACCCATCCGCACTCCAAAGGGGTTTCTACCTGAAAATGGGGCCAGTAATGCCTCTTGGGTCGACTGGGCCTCACCCAGAAGGGAGAAGGCTTGGATTCAGTGAGGAACCTTCTTCTCCCTACCCCTGCTCCCGACTTTGAGGGTGAAAATTCAGAGTGGCTCCAGGATGTCCTGGCCATGACTGTTCCTGTGCTGCTTCAAGGTCTTAATTCCAAAGCCACTTGGGAAGGGAAGGGGAGATGCCCAGGAAAGCTGGTCAGGATGCACTGGCCCCTCAGATGACCCATTCCTCTTGCCTTCCTTAAATGCCCATTCTGGATTCTACCTTCCCTCCACCTTCTTCTCTTCTACATCCCAGCTTCTCCTGCTCCTCCTACTCCCTCCTCTCTTTCCCAAGCAGGCCCTCTCACTGGGCCAGTGAATCACCAGCCAACATGGAGCACCCCCTCTTAGGCAAAGTCTTCATGGTGGACCACCTCCTTGGTTCCTGGCCTCATGTCCAGCCTTTATATGGAAATCACTGGATGGACTTCTAATTCTTACACCATCCCTCAGCTAGGGTAGTCAGGCTACAAGGCACAAAGTGCAGTTTGCCTCCTTCCTCAGAATGATGCTGTGGACTTGGCAAGCACTTGGAGTCTGCTGGACCCTTCCCCAGGTCAATCGTTGCAGACCCACACATGGGGCATGTGATCTGAGCAAGAGAGTTTTCTTTGATCTGTAAATTATTTATTAGAAAAGTCAAACAAAATAATCAAAATCACATGTGCTAACACACTTTAAATCCCATTTACTTAACTGCACAAAATTTTACAAAATCAAGACTCATTCCAGAAAATCTGGGAAATGTGATGGCTGCTAGGATGGTGGAAAGACCAATGGAATCCAGTGAGTTGAGTTCTAGATCTGCTTACTGTGTGATCATGGGCAAATCCCTTGCCTACTCTGGGCCTCAGTTTCTTTATCTGCACGATGAGAAGTTTTCCCTAGAGAGATAGCATTCAACTCCCACAGCATGTGTAGCTGTGGCCCTTGGCCAACTGGGAAATCCCCAGATTTGACTCCTCTCAGTAAGCACAACCAGAATTTAAGTCTGCATTCCACTCAGCTCAGGAGGGTCCTACACTGAGTATCTAGTGATTCAGGAGGTCCCTAAGGGGTCGTTCCCAGCCCTGCAAGCCATTTGCTATAAGAGATTTCCATCCAAAAATCTTGCAAGAGCTGGGAGACTGGTGAGGAATCCCCTTGCCATGGAGCATCCCAGGTGCCCACTAAAATTCAGTCCTTCGAGTCTCCGGTGGAAACTTTTCCAGACTCAGCCTGGCTTGGAGCTGGTCAGGCTCTAGGGTAGGAGCTCTTCTCCAAGGCAGAACTGGGCCCGGGGCTCAGAGGGGGAGGTGCATGTAGGGGTCCGTCATCTCTCTCACTGCCCTCAGCACTCCGCCCTCTCCCCCATGAGGGCACCAAGTCCTGGTGGGAGACTGGCCCTGCTGTTTGTCCAGCTGTCCTTGCATTCCCAGGCCACAGAGCTCTTATATACCTTGGCCTGGAGAATGTTGTCAGGCATCTGAACACCCACTGGGTCCCAGCCCAGAACCAACACTGGGGATGGGGGGGAGGCTGGAGGTTGGGCTGAGTCATAATTCTTTCAAGGTCTCCCCTATTCTCTTCTGTACCTCCAAGACCCGTTTAGCTGGGTAGTCCATAACTCTAGAACAGCAGTTAAGAGGCCCAGGTTAGAAGTTAGACAGAATAGGTTTAAACTAGTAAATAGCTCAAGTTCTCATGTATTACAGAACCTCAATGGACAAAAAACACCCTCCAAACATAATACAGAAATGTAAGTTTGTGTAAACTGTATAATAGTAACAGGGCATCTTAACTTCTAACAAGAGGAGTGAGGCATCCAATTGCCTCATCTCAACAGTAAGACTTTGAGATTTTCTCCCCAGAAGAATTGAGAAATGACCCTCTCTTCATGGCCATTCAGTTAATTTGTATATGGCCTAGGGGACTGCCAGTAAAACCATCAAACCCTAATCAGGTTCAGATGTATTCTAATACATCCGATGTGGTGGAGTGGAGACAGTCAAGGGGAGCAAGATTACAGGGAGCGACAGCCAGAAACCCAAAAGGAAATACAAAGAAGCAACCAGCACGGTAACCCATGCCCAACAATAGATCTAGAACTTGGTGGGGAGGAGTACTGGGCTGCACACAGATTGAGGTCCTGATTTGGCTGGACATGCCCCAGAAGAAAGTGACTGGGCATGGAAAGAGCTACAGTACTTTGAAGCCCGGGTTACTTTGCTGTCCTCAAGCAGAACAAGGAGGAGAAGTCCTCTTCCTCATCTTGTGAAACATTTGCTCGATTCAACTGAGAATCAGGATGGACACTCATAAATACCCTTGGGTTCTCTTAGAACTATTTTGATAAGATGCACCTGTAGGATTAAAATTTCCTCGGCCAGGCAGATAGGGCATTGATCACTACACAAAATAGATCTGAGTTAAGGTCCAGCCATCTTTTAAAGTAGGGTTTCTCAACCTTGGCATGACTGACATTTGAGGGGTGTATAATTCTTTGCAGGGGGCTGTCCTGTGCATTGTAGGATGTTTAGCAACACCCCTGGCCTCTACCCACCATATGCTGGTAGCATCTCTTCCCCTCCCGTTGGGACAAACAAAACTGTCTCCAGACATTGCCAACCATCCCTTTAGGGCAGGGAGTAAAAGGGGCAAAATCACCCCCAGTAGAGGACCACTGTTTCAGGGTAAGACGTGTTTAGGCATATTTTCCCTATCAAATCCGTTTGATGTGATAGTCTCACCTTTTTTTTACCGGAGACAAATAATAAGAACAGCTCATTTGTTGAACTATGGGACAGGAGCTACTCCAAGCTCTCTACATGGATTAGCTCATTTAATCCTCTAACAACCCAGTGATGCAGACATGACCTTTATCCCCATCTCGCAAAAGAGGACCTGAAGTATACAGAACTTAACCATGGTCACACAGTTGGTAAGTATAGAGTGAGGGTTAGGATCCAGAGTCCATGTTGTATATAATATGCACTGTGCACATCAAGAACAAGAAGCTGGGAGCAGATATGGCTCAAGCAATTGAGCACCTGCCTCTCAAACGGGAGATCCCAGGTGCAGTTTCCGGTGCCTCCTAAAGAAGACAAACAAATACCAAGCAGACAATGAGCAGACATTGAGCAAAAACAATGAGCAACCTGGGTGTTTCCATAGCCCTCAGGAGCACCACTACTTGGGGTTGTACCTACTTCGGCTGTCTCTGAGTTTCTCCTGAGACATGTGTAAGCTCTGGAGTTCAGTGTCTTGCCAGTGGGCCCTACTTTGGAAGCTGTGCTCCTAAGTGTGATGGAATTGGACTCAGATGTGACTTCTCTATACATGCCTCTTCTGTCACTGTTACTGAACCTGTGGTTGGTGCTGGGGTTGCTGTATGCTCAGGAGACTTGAAATCTCTGAACAGTCCATGTGCCAGCTCGGCCCTGAGCCTCAGCAGAGTTGCAACTCCTACTCTCCAGTTCGTTGGACTTAACCACATCTGCTAACAAGGACGTGAGGATGGTCAACCACCACACCAATGAACCGAGAGAGTCGACTACTGCAAGCAGGAGAATCCCATCCATCAGCCATATGGGATCTAAGCTCCCTCTCAATTGAGAGGTGGCGTGGTCATTGCCACCCAGGATCCACAGGATGGAGGATAAAATATGGATGAGTGGACTTACTGGTATTCTACTATAGAATTATTGTGACTCTAGAAACGGAAGAAATTATACCATTGATGGGGAGACATTGGCCACAGGAGTTGCTGAAGACAGGGAGAGGGAAAAAGAGGTGTGATATGGGGGCATTTTTGGAATTTGGAGTTGTCCTCAATGATATTGCAGGGATCGATACAGGACATTATATATCCTGCCATAACCCGCTGAACAGACTGGAAGAGCTTATAAACTACAAGGTAAACTATAATCCATGCTATTTAGCAGTGCTCCAAAATGTATTCATCAAATGCAACGAATGTACCAAAGTAATGAAAGAAGTTGTTGATGTGGGAGGAGTGGGGGGTGTGAGGAATGGGGTATATGGGAACCTCATAAATATATATATATTTTTAAGATTATTTATTTATTTCTCTCCTCTTCCCCCCCCCAAAATTGTCTGCTCTCTGTGTCCATTCGCTGTGTGTTCTGTGTGCACTTGTATTCTTGTCAGCAGCAGGGGGAATCTGTGTCTCTTTCTGTTGCGTCATTTTGCTGAGTCAGCTCTCCGTGTCTGCGGCATCACTCCTGGGCAGGCTGCGCTTTTGTCGCACGGGGCGGCTCTCCTTACAGGACACACTCCTTGCGTGTGGAGCTCCCCTTTGCGGGGGACACCCCTATGTGACATGGCACTCCTTGCACGCATCAGCACAGCGCATAGGCCAGCTCACCACAGGGGTCAGGAGGCCCTGGGTTTGAACCCTGGACCTCCCATGTGGTAGGCAGACACTCTATCAATTGAGCCAAATCCGCTTCCCATCTTATATTTTTTAATGTAACATTTTGTATGATCTATGTATCTTTTTTAAAAAAGTTAATAAAGTCTATTTAATAAAAAATGAGCAAGACAATGAGCAAAGAACGAGCAGACAATAAACGACAAATAAAAACGAGCAAGGAGTGGATGTGACTCAAGCAGTTGAGTGCCCACCTCCAGTATGAGAGGTCCCAGGTTCAGTTCCCAGTGCCTCCTAAAGACAATACGCAGACAAGGAACAGACAAGTGCAAACAACAAGCAAAAGCAACGAACAAACAGACGAGGGAGCCATCTTGCAGGGGGCGGATAAAAATATTAAAAACTGTATTTTTAAAAAAATTTCTTTTAGAAAGAACAAGAAGCTTTAACCTGCTCTCTTGGCCTCCTGACCAGGACTTAAGACCTAAATTGTTAGAGGAATTAAAGTGATTGTCCTAAAGTTGTGGCTAAAATAAAACAAAATAAGTCCATGTGCATTGCAAAATAAAACAAGACTACTATGGACAGAAGACAACATGACCAGGGAGAAAACGTGAATCGTGATAAACAAGAAAGTGGAAGACACTGGAAGAATCAACCAACGCGATATATGAGGTTGGTCTTAGGACCACTCTTCTGAGAGTGGCCTCCGACTCTGTCATTTCTTCCAATTGAACAAAGTACAGTCCTGTACGATGTGCGTGTCCCCGGAAGACCCAAGACTAGACTTGCCAGATTTGGCAAATAAAGATAGAGAAAGCCCAGTTACATCTGAATTTCAGATCAACCAGTGATTTTTTAGTGTACGAATTGCATATGCAATATGAGGGACATACTTACATTTTTAAATGATTGCTTGATCTGAAATTCAAATATAACGGGGTGCCCTGTGTTTTGTCTGGCAATCCTACCCAAGACAGGCTGTTGGATCCTGTCCACCAAGAAAGCCAGAAATCCCTCCAGAGGTCACCACACTTCCCAGAGCCCAGACTCCGCACTAAAAGGAAGAAACGCTCCAGACTGCCACTCCGGCCCCAGTGCCCAGCGGGGCCCTCCCAGGCCAGCCCCTCCGGTCACCTCCACTTTCGTCCACCCTCTTTTGCCCTTTATACCCACTTGGAGAAATTCCACGGACACAAGGAGAGCTGGAGGGTTAATCCTCCTGAGACCAAGTCACACTTTAACTCATTCCCTCCGGGTCAAGGACTAAAACCTGCCCCTGCAGGGGCCACAGCAGACCCTGGAAGCGGAGCCCCTACCCCCACCCCAAGTGAGGAGAGGCTGCAAGGGAAAGGGAGGGTCAGACGAGGAGCGACGGAGGAAGGAGGGGCAGCCTGGCCAGGCTGCGGTTCCCCCGCAGAGCCAGCTCAGATTCAGCCCTGGGAGCGGTCACTGCGGAGGCAGCCGCAGCCAGGCAGACAGACACACAGACGGAAACCCTGGGTTTGGCAGTCCTCAGCCCCCAGCCGCTGGGCCGGGCCTGGCCCCATGACCTTCAATGACCTCCTGCGGCGGGTGGGCGGTGTGGGCCGCTTCCAGCGGATCCAGGTCACCCTGGTGGTCCTCCCCATTCTCCTGATGGCCTCCCACAACACGCTGCAGAACTTCACCGCCGCCACCCCCGCCCACCACTGCCGCCCGCCGGCCAACGCCAGCCTCAGCTGGGGCGGGGGGCTGGAGGCCTGGCTGCCCCGGGACGGGCAGGGGAAGCCCGAGTCCTGCCTCCGCTTCACCGCCCCCCGCTGGGGACCGCCCTTTCCCAATGGCACCGAGGCCAACGGCACCGGGGCCACCGAGCCCTGCACCCACGGCTGGATGTACGACAACAGCACCTTCCCGTCCACCATCGTGACCGAGGTGAGGCCCGGGGCTCCCCTCCGTGCGCCGTCCAGACTCTGCCTTCCCCTCGGAGACCCTCACCCAGACTGGCTCACGTTCTCCAGAGGTCAAGGTGGGAAGATGGAGCAAGGTTTCAAGATGGAGGTCTTTGTAGAGAAGGTGGAGGTGGGAGCGGCAGGGTTGGGGGGGCAGAATGCACGCAGCTCCTGGGACCAAACAGCAAAGGGAGGTGTCAGGGAAAGAGGGGGACAGAGACCCCAGAAGGCCAGCTGCACGGAGGGAAGGGGGCTCCCTGCAAGCCAGGCTCACATCCCTTCTCCCACAGTGGGACCTCGTGTGCCCGCACAGGGCCTTGCGCCAGCTGGCCCAGTCCCTGTACATGGTGGGGGTGCTGCTCGGGGCCATGGTGTTCGGGTACCTGGCGGACAGGTCAGTCCTGGGGAAGGCGAGGGGCGGGGTGAGGTGGGGACTCTGGGTGGGGGGTGGGGCTCCCACCTCCAGCCTCACAGGACAGGAATCCTCAAGGTCCCCAAAGACCCACACTCTCATAGTGGCGAGGACAGGAGGGGCCTACGGGACCATCTGTCCACGAGGCTCCCAGCACCCTTGAAACACCTAAAGCCCTTCCTTGGAAAGCTCGATATGCTTCATAGATAAAAGTAGGACTGCTCTGAAGGAAGCAGGATGGGGGGCCCAGGTGCCGCCAGCTCAGTCCTTAAAGGCCCCCGACACACCCACACACTCACCCAGGAGCCCAGGGATACCTTGAGGACCCGGAGGGCTCCGGAGAACAGGATGAGAGTCCCCAGCTCTGGCCCAGCCCCATCATTTTGCGCAGGAGGAAAAGGTTCCTGAGATGGGGAGGGGTCGTGCAGAGGCAGCACGGGTGGGGGACAGGGAACGGACTCTGGGATGAGAGGCATCCGATGCCAAGCCCTGCCCCTGCCGCGCATGGGCCATGCAGTCTTAGCCAAGTCTCTTCTCAAACAGGATAATAACTTGTTGTTATAAGTGAAAGTGCCAAGGGCTCCCCAAGCACAGAGCAGG